>NC_091854.1:17682575-17985606 GCF_037783145.1 Equus przewalskii
GGAGAAAAGAAAAATAAATAGAGAATTTAGGGAAGGTTCCCCAAAAAAGTTGGCTTATGAAAGAGACAGAATAGGTTATAGGATAATTGCTTCCAAGATATGTTTCCTTTCTCATGTACGTAGCATTTTTTGTTAGTTAAGTGCTTTTTTATAATTTGTTCATAATAATTAAAATAATATTGATGTTTTCTTCTAGGAACAAAAGAAATATCAATTAAGTCTAGAAAATTTAGAATGGAGAAAAGTATAGAGATGAAACAATGACAACTCCTAAGCAATATTTTGTTTATAATAAAAGTAAATTTAGATTTAGTTCACTATATGCAAATTATTGTCCTCAACACCTTAGAAGCTGACTGTGTTTTTCTTAGGGATGCTTTGAGGCTAATACTATTTTTATTCCCAAGAGATAAAAGTGTTAACATTTTGGAATAAAACTTCACAGTTTTTTCTCAGTGCATGTCAATTTATACACATATTTAAGCACAATAAAATTTTATTTTCTCACAATTGGTATCATACTTTCTATGACATTTTGTAATTTAAAAAAATTTGTGTAAACATTTGCCCATGTTATAAATATATTTACAGCATAACTTTTAATATTTGGTCTTTTCTTGAATACTGTAATTTTTTAACTAATCCTTATCATTTTACAAAATTTTCCCCTGTAATAAATGAGACCATACATTTTATAATTATATCTAGATTCACAAATATTTATACACATTTCAGCATTAAACTCTCCTCTTTTTTTTTTTTTTTGAGGAAGGTTAGCCCTTAGCTAACTACTGCCAGTCCTCCTCTTTTTGCTGAGGAAGCCTGGCCCTAAGCTAACATCTGTGCCCATCTTCATCTACTTTATATGTGGGATGCCTACCAGAGCATGGCATGCCATGCGGTGCCATGTCCACACCCGGGATCCAAACCAGGGAACCCCGGGCCGCCGAGAAGCAGAACGTGCGAACTTAACCGCTGTGCCACCGGGCAGCCCCTAAACTCTCCTCTTTTTATGAAAATGGGACACTTTAAATTGCATGGAATATTACTTGTACTTTCAAATATTGAAAAATATCTTTGCCAAGTATATTCGAATCCAAATCTTTCCATCAGAAATTTCTTCTTTGATTAACTTATAAACTGTTTTCACATCTTTTGGACTCCTTGACCATATTTTTTAAATTGCTGTGTAAATTTTGAAAATTATTTATTTTTCCAGACAACTATTTTATCTAAATTGTAAAGTTTATTGGCTTAAATTATGTAGTAAAATATTGTATCTTTTTTTTTAAACTTCTATGTCTGGTCTATTTCTTATTTTCAGTTTTGTGAGCTTTAGCAATATCCATCTTCATTAGATTTGGCAAAGTAGCATTTATTATATTGGAGCTTTGTTTGAAAAAACAGTTTTTTAATTCCTTTAGCATTTTTGTTGTTTTCTTGAGTTCTAGTGGCTGTGGGACAAAAGCAAAGAACAGTTATTGACTGTCAGGGACTAGTGGGGACTGTCACTTGTCTATGGTAATGAAGGGCAACCATTAGTAGCTACGTGACCAATGGCACTTATCACAGAGCTGTTTCTGATCAGAATTATCCCCTAGGTCCTCTGTGGAGGGAAACAGAATACGGCTGTGCCTGGAGGGCTCAGCTCATTCACCCCGTCTGTAGGAGAAGAGAATCAACTTTCATTGTATACTTAATATCCTTGGGAAAGATAAAGATTAGGTTGATTTTCTGTTACTATATATTTTACTGCGAATTTTAATAACAATTTCTAACCAGGAAATCCAATGAGGCCTTAGCTAATTATGAGTTTAGCTTACCTAATTAATTACCTTACTCATCAAACACTTTTTGAGTATCTTCTATGTCCCACATATTGAAGTATTTGTTGGCAACATTAAAGTGAAGAAAATGTAATCTTTGCTTTCAAGAAGCTTATAGTCCAATGGTGAAAATAGGCATAGATATTCACTATAAGATGTGTGATAAGAGTTACAATTGATTATATACAAAATGCTATGGAAACCCAAAACACATTCCACTTCTTAGGGAAGTCACAGAGGAGTTTATAGAAGTAGTGAAACTTAAATTAGATGAGGAGTCATTCACCAGGTGCAAGCTTGAATGTGTCATTTAAGGAAGGGGCAAAGTTACAGAGACGCCAAAGATCTGGGCATGCACGCAGACTACTGGGAGATGTAATAGAATTTATGCTTGGAATGGCATGCAAGAGGCCAGATTCCAACATTTGGACTTCATCACTTGGGTAAAAGCAAGACAGAAGAGACTTAATCATTAACAGGGGTTTCAGATTCTTGTTCAGAATGATGAGTCTAAGGTCAGGAATTTTGTCTGCCTTGTTCATTGTCACACCCCCAGTAGAAAAAGAGTGTCTGGCACGTATTACACACATGATACATAAATGTTGATTGAATGAATGTAATTCAACTTCAATTAAGGACCATTATCTAAAGACAAAATATCACAATGTGTGTGAGAGCAGTTTGCAACGTCTGATGATACGTTTCAATGCTCAAATAGATACACTGAGAGGAACCAACATCCTTTGATTTTAGAATAATTTCCATACATTTAATTCTATTCACAATCCACATCATAATAAATTATTCTTTTCTCAAGTGAATCAATTAAAGGCTCGGAAGAATTTATTACACTACACATTACTATAGCCTTATAAAGAGCTTTGAAAGTTTCGACTACTGCTTCAATATTTCCATGAATTAGTAAGTTACACACAGTGCTCCCAATGCACAGATAAGTAGGAACATGTTAATGAAGATTGCAGGAGTCAAAGTTAACAAGAAAATATGTTTGGGATCGCTAATTCTCCTTTTGGACATCTCCTTCTGGACTCTGAAATAATAATCTCAAATAATTAGAAAAGCAACATGACCATCTTTATCTTGCATATGTTTCCCTGCTTGTATGAGAAAGGTAAAAAATAAGATAATTAAATAAATTTTTATCAGATTTATTTAGGTAATTGACCTTTTAGCAAATATATATGGATCAATCCTTTTGATTGATGATACAACAAAACAATAGTGTACTTCAGAATAAAGTTTAGGATAGGACTAAAAAAATGTCTAAAATTTCAGCTGAACCATAAAAATAGAGGAAGGCTACAGTTT
Source organism: Equus przewalskii (assembly GCF_037783145.1). NCBI lineage: Eukaryota > Metazoa > Chordata > Mammalia > Perissodactyla > Equidae > Equus > Equus przewalskii. The sequence continues at coordinate 17,685,731 of NC_091854.1, forward strand.
TGGTTTGTATGTGTGTTTTTTGTAACCAAATTCTTTGAAAAATGCTGAAGATGTGTTAAATATCATCACATTTATTTAAATTTTGCATTTCAGAGATATCATTATTTCTTGACCCATCTTGCATGAGTGAAAATACATCTAGTCTCTCAGCATGTTTTTACAAGTTTTTTTATGAGGGAATGAGTAAGAGGGGAGAAACAGGGGTGGCATGAAAGAAATGGAATGGCCTATAATGGAGACCAGTTTGTTTATTTTAATTAGGTGGTGGGGAGAGTTATTTTATTTTAAATTTAACAAGGAGTTAGGAGGTTATTTTGAAATTTATTCTTACCCCACTCCCCAGATCATTAGTCTTCACTCTCCTTTACAAAACCACACAGCTTTATAGCTCATAAATTATATTTTCTCTCAGATTTATTGTAAAATGCCTTTTTAATCCTAAAGAGAAAAGTAAGGTGATATGTGTTTTAAATAAAATAAGAATTTGTCTTCAGGCTAATTTGCAGGTTAGTGATTCAGGAGACTATAAAAAAAATACATAGCTGTGGTTTATAGGAGCAAACCAGTCAGCTTCCTGAGTGGATATGCAACTGTTCAAACTGGAGCTCAGTGTATTAAATAATGTTTGGAAAAGGCCTCCTGGTTATTTGCAAACATGTTTAGATTTAAATTTAATATTTTGAGCCCATGAGAAGGGGATCACCATAAACTCATCTTATCTGTCAAATAGACAATACACAAGGGGATTCTGGTAGTATAGGAATGAAGATCTGGGAACCAGCTGCCAAAGGTGATAAGAATAAAGGAGATTTGGAGAAATTTAAATATGGCTTCATTTAACATTTAAAGCCATTAGTGAAGCGCAGACAGACGTCACCGATAGGCTATGAATATAGAGAACGGAGGTACTGAATACTTCGTGTGGTCTGCTGTAGGTCATTTCTGAGAGAAGCTTGTGCTACATTTTTCTATGTAGTATTACGAATTTGCAAATAGCAATATTAGTACAAATGGGATTTTGCCAATGTTTTGACTTTTTAAAAATCCCAATTAAGATAACTAATTAAATAGAAGTATAATGTCTCAAGCACATTTGCAGCAGTGACTTGCGTCATTGCCATATGAGAATATATATGGTAACCAAAAGTAACATTAAACCTGAGGTAAGACATTTTAACCAAAATCCAATGAATGCTGATTAAATATATAATCAGATGCAAATGTGAGATGTAATAAGTCATGATAATTTTTCATCTAAATATACGGTACATTTACACAAACCCACAGACAAAGGCATTGAAATGTTGTGTTCATTCTGAGTTATTTAAATCCCAGAATCTTAGAGGTGGGGACTGCCACCAGGGATCAGCTAATGTAGTATCCTGGCTGTCTTAAGGGATGGATAGTTGCCAATTCTTTTCTTTCATTTCTCCTGGGAAGAAGACTCAAGAAATCATTTCATTCATTACTTTATCATTCTTATGGCTACAAATAACTCATTATCTCAAAATCACACTTAGCCTAAATTTGTTAACCATTTTAAAAAGTGAATATATACACTTTCAGTAATGAACGTCTCTGTGGAAGTATTTCAAAGACAGAATAACATCACTCAAAGGAAGAAAATGAAAGTGAAAAATGTTCCCTTCACACTGAAACTTTAGAGTCGAATGGATCCCTTAATTTGTCCACCTTAGATTTAGATATGTCAATAAAAATTTCATGTATGGCAAAAGGGAATAGAAAAATAATACAGCCTAATAATTAATAACAGCTAATATTTATGAAAACAATATTCCAGACACTATTTTAAGCTCCTTAGATAAACTGACTCATCCTAGGAGAGACAGGCTATGATTACACTTCATACTGGTGAAGAGATTGTTGCAGATGTTTAATTTGCTCGGATCACCACAGCGAGTGAGCAGTAGAGCCGTTTCCAATCCAACCTCTCAGAGCCCAGAGCTCCTGCCCTGACCACCCTAATCTACTACCTCTAACACAATGACAGCAAGGGGTTTGGGGAGGAATCAATTAGATAATCCCTATTAGATCCACGGGAAAAGTCTCTTCTATAATAAATACTCCATAAATATTAATTTACAAGATTACGATAATGATATGATGATTAGTTTGCGGTCCCTTATGAATTCCATTTTGGATAGTGTGTCTTATAAACCCAGACATCTCAAGAGTACATATTTGGTCACATTTAGCAGTAACTTTTGGTTTAATTTCTTTTCTTCCATCACTGTGTAAAACTCTCATTTGTTAATAAGTCAACAACATTTATGAAACATCTGTATTATGTGTAAAGTATGCTCAAAGAAAGTGCTTTGTCTTAGAGAAGCTTATATTTGACTTGATAAGTCAGAATATTCTACTTGCATAAAAGATTGAGTGCTTTAAAATCAACATGGAACAATTGCAAATTAGTTTAGTGCCAACTACAGGAAGGTAATAATAATTCACATTTGTTTTGCTTGCCTGGCAGCACATATACAGAACTTGCATTTACATGATGCTTATAGTCTCCAAAATACTCTCACATCTATAATCTCATTTGAACCCCAACCATCTTTAGCTACTTAAATCCCTGTTGAGCTTCAGACACATATTTTCAACTGCTTCTAGAGTTCTCTACTTGTAAATTCCATATTCCACTTATTTTCAACCTTTCCAGAATCAGGCAGCTGAAACTTCCCGCTGAAACTCAGCACTTTTTCTTTACTTTCTGTCTCTTTAACTGCAAAATGATGGGTTGACAGTATTTTTCTATTGTAAAGTTTACATATTTATTCCGTTTTTTAGAAGACATTTGATTTACCTCTCTATCCTCACACCTAGTACAGTGCTTAGCTCACAATAGATGCTCAATAAATATTTGTGGAATAAAGACATCCCAATTTTATAGGAGAAGAAACTGAGGCTGAGGGAAATTGACTAGTGTGTTGAAATAAAGCGATTTGAAAATGTGGACAGAGAAAGTAAGGAAAAGAGCAGAGTTTCAGTTTTATCATGAGATGTGTCTGAAATGCGCACAAGCCAACATCTAACATATTTTCCATTGCTGCCGCACCTCCTTCTCTCTGTTTTGCTACCAGATAGCAATGCCAGCCCTGCTCAGGGTCCTTATAGTAACTTTTAGTAATCGTCTACCACAACGATGTTTTCAAGGCTTTATAGAAATGAAAATATCACTAATTTTTTTTTCTTTTTCTTTCTCCCCAAAGCCCCCCGGTACATAGTTGTATATTTTAGTTGTGGGTCCTTCCAGTTGTGCCATGTGGGATGCTGCCTCAGTATGGCTTGATGAGTGGTGCCAAGTGTATGCCCAAGATCCAAACCAGTGAAACCCTGGGCCACTGAAGCAGAGTGTGTGAACTTATCCTCTCAGCCATGGGGCTGGCCCTCACTAATTTTTTAGTACTTCAAAATTTCTGTTCTAAATGGAAACAGAGATAATCAAGTAACCTATCTTCAAATATTTACACACATCTCTACTTAAAAACACCATATTGGATTATAGATTACAAAAACCACGTAAGATATACCTCAGTAAGTTTTGAGGAAAACAATGAGATTTATTTTGGCATTGACCCTGTAAAACTTTATAGGGAAATGTCAAATTCCCCTTTTGCTAAAGGTAGAGCAGGGGAATTTTTCCTGAAACTCTTTGCTGAGCTTTACTCCCAAATGGGAATGTGAATTACAGTTAAGAGTTTCTATCACTAGATTTAATCCCTCACCAGAGGCTTTTCTTTTTAAACTTCACCTGAAGCAGGGAATCTATTAATCCCTCCGCTAATGGGGCAGATTTCATCCTGCCCTGGGATGTATACAAAACAGAAGTCTTGGCATAAAGCTTTCCTTAGCTCTATTCACGCTTTGATGGAAGAAGATAAATTTCTAGATAATAAACCTTTTCTTAACCAAAAGCAAATCTGATGTTTTGTTTCAGTGTTCCAAGTTTCTGGATATTTTGGAAGACTCCATTGACTCCCAAGAAAGCTCACAAAATGTCTCTCAGTAATTTTATGACTTCAGGCCCATAATCTGCAACTTGGCCTTTTTGAGCTATTATATCAGATGATGTACACTGACCTTTGGGATTCAAAAAATTAGCTTGAATCCCATTCCACGTGCATGGGAAACTGTATCATTCCTAATATCTCTGGGGGTTCTTGTGGAGAGGGTTGGCTCGTATTTTTCTGGATCTCTTCTGGCTGACTTCCTCTATCTCTTGAAATATTGTAGTTATAGAAGAACCAGTCATAGAGAGTGTCCTATGCTGTTTTCTCATTCTTTGGCCTGAACAATGAATATGGCCATTTAATTTTTCCCCAAAATATTATTCACACAAGAAAGGTGTGTATCTTGCACACAAAGGCTTGAGGTAATAGAATTTACAGCATAGCACTTGCAGCATAAAAGTAAATACTGGACATTACATCTTCTTTTTCACAGAGCTCTTCAGTCTTGCTGCCAATGAGCCTCTGGACATAACTGCCTTTCTGTTTCTCAGAATCCATCTGTGATGGTTATTTTATGTGTCAACTTGTCTAAGTTATGGTGTCCATGTTTGGTCAAATACTAGTCCAGATGTAGCTGTGAAGATATTTTATAAATGTGATTAATATTTAGAATCAGTTGACTTTGAGTAAAGGAGATTACTTTGAAAATGCGGGTGGGCCTCATTCAATCAGTTGAAAGCCTTAAGAGCAGAAACCGAAGTTTCCTAGAGAACAAGGAAATTCTGCTTCAAGACTATAACATAGAAATCCTGCCTGAATTTCTAGCCTGCTGGTCTGTCTTACAGATTTTAGACTCAAGACTGCAACTTCAACTCTTATCTGAAATTTTGGACTTTCCAGCCCTACAATCACGTGAGCTAATTCCTTAAAATAAATTTCTCTCTACATATTTACGTGTATTCTACTTTTTCTAGTTCTTTGTGGAATGCTGACCAATACATTCTCCCTTCTATAACTCTTTCCCTATAATTCAGATTTCCTAACTTTTCAATGTAGTATTAAATGGTTTTCTAATTCCTGCTCTGCTTTTTGCCTATTCTTTCGTATCAAAAAACTCATTGTTGTTTTCTGCTTGCCAATGAACCATTAACTGCAGGACCCAAATAGTTCAGTGCCAGAGAATAACCGGCAGAGACTTTGATATTTTGTCTTTCTCTGCTTTATGCTCCACTGGCCTCTGTGAGCTCTCTATAGGGAGCTCTATGGAGCTTGTTCATCTCCGACTTGAATTATGCCACCTCTCTCAGAATGTATGTATCAACAGTCAATTCTCAATTTAAATAATATTTTTATCTCTATGGCACATCTAAATAGCTTCCTATAAAAATCTTTATAAAGCAACCGATATCATCTCCTGTCCTAGTCTTGACTCCTGATTTACCTCTTCAAAAACAAGATTTGTTATAACTTAGAATAGTTTAGTGATATATAGTGAAAAGAGCATAGATTTTACAATCAGATAGGGCTTAAACTGTATTCTCACTTGAAATCTCGGTAATGTTTCTTAACCTCTATATACTTTTTTCTGCATGTGCCAAATGGGGATAATAATGCTGGGTTTATAGAATTTTTAGGAGCATTGAGTAAAATAACATGTAAAGCACCTTACCTGTGTTCTAACACTAAGTAGATACTTAACAGACTTTAATTTTTTGTTCTCTTAAGAAGAGTTTGCAGTATGGGGAAAGAGTTGTAGAAAAAGGAGATTTCTCTTCCCTGGATACAATTTTCCTTAGTTATTATAAAAATTTCATATATATACAAAGTAAACAGAATAGTATAATGAAACTCCATGTCCATCCCACAGCTTCAACACTTACCAACATTCTGCCATTCTTGTTTTCTCTCTGCCTCCCTCCATTTACTCTCCACCAACCACAAGATGATGATAGCAAATGAGTTAGGCAGAATTTACATCCATTGGAACGCATGAATCTTAGCTGTACCACTTTGACAATGGATAAACCCATAGGATCCACATCTCTGCTTTGATGTTGAACATTTCCCAGAGTTCCTTCCTGTCCCTTACCAATCCTTCTCCATTCTTTACCAAACCCCGCCCCCCCACCGCCCAAATACACAGCCTGGTAACCACTGTTCTCTCTCTCTCACTCTTTTTTAAACCTTGGATTGCTTTTGCTTGTTCTAGAATTTTCTATATGAACATTCATGTACAAGTCATTTTTTGGATATGTTTTATCGTTTTTCTTAGCTAAGCATCTAAGAGTAGAATTTCTGTGTCAAAGGATAAGTGAATGTTTAACACTGTAAAAAACTGCTAACACATTTTATGAAGTGATTGTACATTTTACATTCTCAGTAGCAATATATGAGAATTATGGTTGTTCCATAATCTTGCCAACATTTTATATTTTGAAACATTTTTATTTTAAACATTCTTGTGTTTTGTGGTATCTCATTTGGTTTTAATTTGAATTTTCCTGATGACTAACAATGTTGAAGACTTTTTTATGTCCTTATTGGCCATTCATTTATCTTCCTTTGTGGAGTGTCTTTTCAAACCTTTTGCCTATGTTTTAAAAAATTGTTTTTGATCTTTTTCTAATTGAGTTGTAAGAGATCTTTATATAGTCTCAATCTAAGTATTTTGTTAGATTTAGGTTATGGATACTTTATACCTGTCACTCACCTATTTATATCCATAATGATTTCTTTGAGCAGAATATTTTAATTTTGATGGAATCTATTTTCTTTTTTTTATTGTGCTAAGAACATTTGACATGACATCTACCCTCTTAAACTCTTAATGTACAATATATTATCATTAATTATAGGCATGATGTTATACAGCAGATCTCTAGAATTTATTCATCTTGTATAAGTAAAACTTTGTACCCATCAAACAGCAACACCCCATTCCCACTTTCCCCCAGGCCCTATCAAGCACAATTCTACTCTCTGCTTCTATGAGTTTAACTATTTTAGATACTGCGTATAAGTGAAGTCACGCAGTATTTGTGATTTTGTGACTGACTTAGCATAATGTCCTCAAAGTTCATTCATGTTGTTGCATATTACAAGATTTCCTTCTCTTTTTAAGGCTAAATAGTATTCCACTGTATGTATATACCACCTTTGCTTTATCTATTTATCCTTCAACTGACTTCGATGGACAGGTTTTTTCCACATCTTAGCTGTTGTGAACAGTGCTGCAATGAACATGGGAGTGCTAATGCCTCTTTGAGATCTCAATTTCGATCTTTGGATAAATACCCAGAGGTGGGATTACTAGATCATGTGTTAGTTGTATTTTTGATTTTTTGAGGAAATTCCATACTATTTTACACGGTGGCTGCACCATTTTACATTCCCACCAACAATGCAAGGGTTCCAACTTCTCTACATCCTCACCAACTCTTGTTGTCTTTTGGTTTTTTTTGGTAATAGCCAACCTAACACATGTGAGGTAATATCTCATTGTGGTTTTGATTTTCATTTCCCTGAGATTAGTGAGTTTGAACATCTTTTCATGTACCTGTTGCTGTTTCTATATCTTCTTTGAAGAAATGTCTGTTCAAGCCATTTGCCTATTTTTTAATCAAGTTATTATTTTTTTGCTATTGAGTTGTGGGAGTTCCTTAACTATTTTGGAAATTAACCTTTTATCAGATATATGGTTTACAAACGTTTTCTCAAATTCTATAGGTTTCCTTTTTACTCTTTTGATTATATCCTTTTTTGTGTAGAAATTTTTCAGTTGATGTAGTCCCATTTGTCTATATCTGCTTTTGTTGCCTGTGTATTTGGTGCCATATCCATGAAATCATTGCCAAAACCAATATCATAAAGATTTCCCCCATGTTCTTTTCTAGGAGTTTTACAGTTTCATTTCTTACATTTAGGTTTTTAATCCTTTTAAGTTGATTTTTGCATATGGTGTAAAATAAGGATCCGATTTCATTCTTTTGCATGTAAATATCCAGTTTTCCCAGCACCACTTGTTAAAGGGACTGTCCTTTCCCCATTGTGTATTCTTGGCGTCCTTCTTTAGAATCAATTGACTGTATTTATGTGGGTTGATTTCTGGGCTATCTTTTCTGTTCCGTTGGTCTATACGTCTATCTTTCAAGGCAGTACTATACTGTTTCAATTACTGCAGCTTTTTAATATATTTTGAAATCAGGAAGTACGATGCCACCAGTTTGTTCTTTTTTCTCATGATGATTTTGCCTATATAAGATCCTTTTCATAGCATGTGATTTTAGATTTGTTTCTTCTAGTTCTGTAAAAAAATGCCATTGGAATTTTGACAGGGTTTGCAGTGACTCTGTAGATCACTTTGGGTGGTATGGACCTTTTAACAATATTAAATCTTCTGATCCATGAACACGGGATATCTTTCCATTTGTTTGTGTCTTTATTTTCTTTTCAGTGTTTTGTATTTTTCAATGTACACGTTTTCCTCTTTTTAATTAGTTTTACTCCTAATTATTTTATTCTTTGTGATGCTATTGTGAATGGGACTGTTTTCCTAATTACTTTTTAAGATAGTATGTTAGTGTATAAAGACCTACTGAGTTTTGTATGTTGATTTTGTATCCTGCAACTTTCCTAAATTCATTTATTAGTTCCAACATTTTTGGGAAGGTCTTTAGGTCTCAGACATATAAGATTATGTTGTCTGCAAACAAAGACAATTTTGCTTCTCCCTTTCCAATTTGGATGCATTTTATTTGTGTTTGTTGCATGATATCTTTGAGTAGGACTTCCAGCAGTGTGTTAAATAGAAGTGGTGAAAGTGGATATTCTTGCCTTTTTACTGATCTTAGAAGAAAATTTGAGTTTTTCCTCATTGAGTATGATGTCAACTGTGACCTTTATTATTTTGAGGTAATTCCTTTTCATCCTAATTTGTTGGGAGTTTTTATCATGAAAAGGTATTGAATTTTGTCAAATGCTTTTTCTGCATCTGTTGAGATTATTGTGAGATTTTTATCCTTTATTTTGTTAATGTGGTGCATCACAAGAACCAGCCCTGCGTCCCAGAGGCAAATCCACCCTGCTCATGGTGTACGATCCTTTTAATGTGCTGTTGAATTCAATTTGCTAGTATTTTGGTGAGGATTTTCGCATCTATATTCATCAGGGATATTGGCCTGTAGTTTTCTTTTCTTATGGTGTCTTTGTCTGGCTTTGGTATCAGAGTAATGCTGGGCTCATAAAAGGCATTTGGAAATGTTCCTTCCTCTTCACGTTTTTGGAAGAGATCGAGAAAGATTGGGAAACATTTAGTAGAGTTTACCACTGAAGCCATCTGGCCCTGGGCTTTTCTTTTTTGAGAGGTATTGATTACTGATCTAATCTTCTTGCCAGTTATGGGCCTGTTTCATTTCTATTTCTTCATGATTCAGTTTTGATATGTTGTAAGTTTCTAGGATTTTCATTTCTTCTCGGTTATCTAATTTGTTGCTGTATAATTGTTCACAGTAGTCTCTTATTATCCTTTTTATTTCTGTGGCATCAGTTGTAATGTTTCCTCTTTCTGATTTTATCTACTTGAGTCTTTTGTCTTTTTCTTTTGGTTAGTTAAAGGATTGTCTGTCTTTATCTTTTCAAAAAATGAAGCCTTAATTTCATTGATTTTTTTCTACTCTTTATTTTATTTATTTCTGCTCTAATCTTTATTTCTTTCCTTCTGCTAACTTTGTGCTGAGTTTTTGCTTTTTTCCTGGTTCCTAGAGGTGTAAAGATAGGTAATTAATTTGAGATCTTTCTTCTTTTTTAATGTAGGCTATAAATTTCTCTTACAGTACTTTTGCAGCATCCTGCAGCAAGTTTTGACATGTTATGTTTTGTTATTGTTTCTCAAGGTATTTTCTAATTTCCCATTTGATTTCTTAATTGACTCATTGATTGTTCAAAAGGTTGTTGTTAAACTTCCACATATTTGTGAGCTTTCTAGCTTTCTTTCTGCTATTAATTTCTACTTTCATTCCATTATTGTGGAAAAGATACTTGATATGATTTCAATCTTAAATTTTTTAAGACTTTTTTTGTGACCTAACATGTGATCCATCCTGGAGAATAATCTGTGTTTGCTAGAGAATAATGTATGTTCTGCTGCTGTTGGGTTGAATGTTCTATATACGTTCACTAGGTCCATTTGTTTGATGGTGTTCTTCGAGTCTGTTGTTTCCTTATTGATTTTCTGTCCAGATATTGTAACCATTATTGAAAGTGGAACGTTGAAGTTTCCTACTGCTATTGCATTGCTGTCTATTTTTCCCTTCAGTTCTATTAATATTTGCTTTGTATATTTAAGCACTCTAGCATTGAGTGCATATATAAATATATTTACAATTATATTTTCCTGATGAATTGACCATTTTATCATTATGTAATATCCTTCTTTGTGTCTTGTGACAGTTTTTGACTTAAAGTCTATTTTGTCTGATAGACATATGGCCACCCTTGCTCTCTTTTAGTTATTTGTGTGGGATATCTTTTTCCATCCCTTTAATTTCAGCCCATGTGTGTCTTTAAATCTAAAATGAATCTATTATGGACAGCATATAGCTGGATCTTTTTTTCTTTTTCCTTTTCATTCATCAAGCCACTCTATGCCTTTTGATAGGAGGGTTTAATCCATTTACAATTAAAATGATTACTGATAGGGAAGTATTTGCTATTTCCATTTTGTTAGTTATTTTCTCTCTGTCTCTTTTAGTTCTTTTATTTCCCCTTTTGCTATCTTCTTTTGTGCTTCATTGATCTTTTCATTGATGTGCTTTGATTCCTTTCTATATTCCTTTTGTGTAACTTCAATAGATATAACCTTTGTGGTTACCGTAGAGCTTAAATAAAATATTAATATTATATTTAAGCTGATAGCAACTTTGCTTCAATAATACACAAAAACACTACGCTTTTATGCCCCCTTCCTAAACACTTATGTTTGATGTTACAATTTACATCTATTTATATTGTGTATCCATTGACATGTTTTTATCGTTGTAGCTATTTTTTATACTTTGTCTTTTAACTCTTTTACTTAAATTCAAGTGATTTAGCCACTGCCATAGAGTAATACAATATTCTGTATAGGCCTGTATATTTATCTTTACCAGTGAATTTATACTTTCTTATGTTATTGTGTTGCTGTTTGACATCCCTTCATTTCAACTCAAAGAGCTCCCTTTAGAATTTTTTTTAGGCTGGTTTAGTGGTGAAGAACACTCTTGTGTAAATTTTTGTGTGTTGTGTTTTTCAAAGAATTTGTCCATTTCCTCTGAGATGTCAACTTTATTGGCATAAGGTTGTTCATAATATTTCCTTATTATACTTTTTCTTCTATAGGATCAATAAGAATATCTCCTTTTCATTACTGATATTGGTAATTTTTATTTTTTCCATTTTTTGATTAGTCTTTCTATTGATTTATCAATTTTATTAGTTTTTTAAATGCATTCCTAAGACAGGCATTAAAAACTTTAACTCTGAATAATATTTGGATAATTTTCCTCCTATTTCTTAGTTTTTGCTTCATTTTTCTTGAAGCCAAATTACGCATACACATTTATAATTATTATGTCTTTCTGATATGTTGACAATTATCAATAAGAGTTGACCTTCTCTATGTCTTGTACTATTCCTTTCTCAAAGTCTATTTTTTATAATAGCATTCAGTTTTCTTATGCTTACTCTTTTGTATGGTTTATTTTTTCCTATCTTTTTGTTTTTAACCTATTTGTGTATTTATACTTACAGTAGTTTTCTTATAGACAACAAATAGTTGGGTCTTACATTTGTATCCAGTCTGACAAGTTTCCTTTTTATATCAAGGCTAAAAATCTTTTGTCTTTTTATTAGTGTTTTATAGTAGGCAATTTACACTTAATGCAGCTATTGATATGATTGAATTTAGGTGTTAAATTTTATTTTTTCTATTATGTCATGAGTTTTTTGTTTGTCTACTCCTCTTTTCCTACCTTCTTCTAGGTTTATCTAATGTTTGTCTCCTGTACTGAATTTTGATTTTTAATTGCCTTTTTAGCTGTGTATCTTTGTATTATTTCTAATGGTTGCTCTAGGGATTAAACTATGCAAATTTACTTTATCACAATCTGCTTAGAGTTGATATTGAAGTATAGGAAACTTGTATCAGTACAGTTGCATTCTCTCAATTATTTTGCTATTATCATCGTATTGTTGTCATTCCTTTTCAGTGTGAAGACATTTCTTTTCCTTCGACTCTCTTCTGCCCTGTCTCTTGTGAGAAGTCATTGTAATTTGTGTTATTGTTCCCTTATGTTTAATGTGTAGTTTTACTCTTGCTACTTTAAAGATCATCGCTTTATCTTTGGGTTTCAGCAGTTGAGTTGATTTGCTTAGATATGGTTTTCTTTTTATTTATCCTGCTTTGGTTTTCTAGAGCTTTTAGATATATTACTTGATGTTTTTCCAAATGTGGGCTGATTTGGGTCATTATTATTTTTTTTCTCTTCCAGTTTTGACCTCTCTTAAAAGCATTCTGCTTACATGGATGCTAGATGACTAGATATTGTCTCACAGTTCCCTCAAATTCTATTTACTTTTCTGTAATCTTTTAAATCTCCACTCTTGAGGCTAGATCATTGCTACTGATATATTTTCAAATTCATTAACTCCTTTCTGCTATTTCTAATCTTCTGTTAAGTCTACAGAGAAATTTTTTTTAATTTTCAGGTATCGTGCTTTTTAGTTCTAGAATTCTTCTGAGATATAATTGGCATATAATATTATATTAGTCTCAGGTGTATAACACAATGGTTCAATATTTGCATATATTGCAAAATGATCACCACAATAAGTCTAGTTAACATCCATCGCCATACATAGTTAGAATATTTTTTCTTGTGATGAGAACTTTTAAGATCTACTCTCTTAGCAATTTTCAAATATATAATACAGTTTTATTAACTGTAGAATTTCTGTTTTGTTCTTTTCTATGCTTTCTATTTTTTTGGTGTGATTCTCCATCTTTGAGTTTGTGAACATATTTATTGTAGCTGCTTTGAAATCCTTGTTGGTTGTAATATGTAGGTCCCCTCAGGGAGGTTTTTTATTTACTGCTTTTGAAAAGGAGATAGATATTATTTTCCTTTTTTAGCATATCTGTTGAGTAAATCAATGTAAAACCTCTAGATTGTGTTATGTTTCTCCAAAGAACGTCTACCAAGTTGACTTGGTTGGACTCAAACTCTATAACCTTTCTCCATTGTATATATAACAGCTTATATCTACGCTAATTTATTGCAGCTTTCAATTGAACCTGAAATTTTTTTTTTTTGTTTTTTTTGCCATGCCCTTGAGGTTTTTGTTATGAATGAATAGTTTAGTGATCTGTCAAAAATTTGCATCAATTTTATACGCAAATGTTGGGGTTTACCCCTTCTGCTAATCCCTATCTTCTTGGATTTACTCCCAGCTTTCTGGCTGCTCTGCCATCCCAACCTCTCTCCTATGACTCCTTAAGTCATTAAGGCTGTAGCATTCTGCTCTTGGAGCCAAGTGAAGACGGACGTTGACCCCAGACGCAAGGCTACAAACTCTCACATCTTACCAGTTGCTGTTAATCTTTCAATCATAGACTCCTCTGCAGGTTCTAACTGTTTTTAGCCAGTCTCCAGTGCCATCTAATAAGCAGTTTTTATTATTTGTTCAGATTTTATAAATCATTAGGAGGGTTAGTTTGACTAACCCACTTAAACATAAGTTGAAGCAGGAAACTAAGTTATTTGCTTTTGTAAGTTATTTCACAAAATGACCTCAAAAAGCAAATATTTTATTGCCATTTTACACATAAAACTAAGACTCATAAATATTATGTAGGTTATTTTAATGTTCCTATACTGGGTAGTTCAAAGACTACAACACTGTGCTAAAAAAATTGGATTCAGGACGTAAAGCTGGAAAGAGTGTGACTTCCTTGGAACACTGCTGTCACATAACTCAAGTGCAACTGCCTGTAGACCTTTAGTGCCTCCACTCTTTCAAACAAGTGGCCAAGCCTGCAAAGACGTGCTTTAGTTTCACTTTTTTCATTAAAACACTCACAAATTCTGTTATAAAAGAAAGTATGAAATGTGTGTACTCCCGGGATCTGAAGAGAAGTTGAAGATCCCCCAAAACTGAGGCTGCCGCTAGAGAAAGAGTGTCAGAGAAACAGCTATTCAACCAACGTTTGAGTATCACATGTGTGGTACCCAGAGTATGGTAAGGTCTGAGAGTGAAGAAATAAATTAGACACACTCCCAAAGTATGCACAGTTTAGTGAGGAAAAGTAGACGCATAAATAGATGATCAGTTTGTGGTGTGATAAATGCTATCTCAAAGTGTTAGCTGGATGCTATTTGGCAACAGAGAATGGACACCTAACCCAGAAAATGTGGTTAATAAAGGATTTGAGGTAATATCTGAGCTGTGACTTAGAGGAATTATGAGATATTATCGATGATAAAATAGGAAAAGGAATATTTTAGATAGCGGAGGGATCCTGTGGGAAGGTTTGGTGGTGTGAAACCTCTGGAAAATGGAAAGAATTTTTGGAGAGTAGATGATAAAGCAGGAAGGAGGTAGTGATAAGAGATAAGAAAGTAGAGACCTTAGGGCCTTTCATGCCATGCTAAGGATTTTGAACTTTTCTTAAGGACTCTGGGGATTTATCAAAGTGACTTGATCAGATTTGACTTTTATAAAGATCACCCTGCTTGCTGAGTAGGGCATAGATTAGAGGGTGAAAAGATTGCAGAAAAGGAAATTGCTTTATAGGTGTTTTCAGTAACTCAGGCAAGAATTGATGGGGCCTGGTCTAAATAAGTGGTGTTGACACTGAACAGGAGATGGATTTTGGAGATACTGCATACAAACCATAGACATGTGGAAAATTAGGAAGAGAGAGGAGATGTAAAGTGTTTAAACAAGGCCATGGGATAATGAAAATACCTATATTGCCCAACCTAAACTTTAGATTTAAATTATCTTTCATGTGAAAAACTGGATCACTTGAGTTTTCTTCATCCATAGCTGCCACATTCTTACAATGCCTGACAACTTATTTGTGTCCTTAATGTGTAAATAGGGTGATCTGAGAATTATATGTATGCATATACACGTGTGTGTGTATACACATACATATATACATGTATATATGCTATTGTGGTAATGTGGTAAATTTGGGATTGAGAGTTACAAACTGAATCCAATCCAAGTTATGAATCAGGCTCCACTATAATATGCAATTATAACAACAAATAATTTTCTTTTTCCTGAGGAAGATTGGCCTTGAGCTAACATCTATGCCAATCTTCCTCCACTTTATGGGCCGATCGCTGCCACTGCAAGGCTGATGAGTGGTGTAGGTCCATGCCCAGGATCCAAACCTGCAAACCCAGGCCACTGAAATGGAGAGCACTGAACTTAACCATTATGCAATGGGGCTGGCCCTAATATATCAACAAATAATTTTGAGAATACAAAGTAAATTTAAAATTTAGATAATTGGAAATCGTATAAACTTACTTCAGGGAGATTTAGCAAATACTGTTTTGCTGATCGTTTGCAAAGCAAACTCAATGCAATGACTCAGAAAATGGAAGTATAGGGAGGCGAATCCTAGTCCCAGCTTTCCTAAAGCCAATCTGTTTAATGTTGAGCAGGTGACATTAATTTATAGAACACACTTCGTCTATCCTTAAATGAGGAGGTTAGACTAGACGGTTTTTAAGACTATCTCCTACTTTAAAAGTTCCTGTAAGGGTTTCCTAAATAATTGGATTTACTGGGGCCACCATTCCCCAAATACCAGAAGGGGGGCAAAGGCTTCTGACATTAACATGTACAAAAATCAATATTACATGTCATTATATCAAAAATATGTAATTATACAAAATGAATGTAATTTAGATAAACAAGAGTTTTCATAGTTGAACCTGAGCTACAGAACAACCTTTTAGTACACATTAATCTGTCTGTCCATTCTTTAGCATTCATTTAGAACTATTTTACAAGGTAATTTGAAGGATTCAATTTTAAGTATAAAGATTCTTGCATTCTTGACTTTAAACAATAACAGACATAAGCACATGAGGCCTATATAAACTAGAAACATATGTCAAATGACAACAAAATTCAGATAAAAAATGTACTGCTTAAATGGTATAAATATGACCCCTTGTGTAATTTTATGAGGGGAAAATCAATAATATATAATTAGACATAGAGTACTTTATTTAGGTAACTCTATTAGTTTTCAACTTCTAAAATCTTAGTCCTATGTCCATCGACATAGGCATAGGATTAAATTAGATGCAAATCTATGTGCAGTAACTACAGCATATAGAGATTATTTTCTGTAATTCACATGAAAACAGGAAAACAATTATTATATATTCACAGAAAAACAAAAAATTCAAGCTTGTATAACTAATTGGATGGCAGTGGGGTTTCAATTAAGAAAGTAGGAATTTGAGTCATAGTTCAGTCTCTTTTAGTTTAGATAACCTTGGAGAAGTCACTTCATGCTTCTGGGCCTTATTCCCATCTGAGGTCATCCCAAATGAGGATAACAATATCTATCTCTAAAGTTTGTTATAAAGATTTAATTACAAAATTTACAGGAAAATGCTGCTTTACACAAGACTCTTCATTGCAATTAAAGAAAAATCACTCAGATTGACTTAGAAAATGAATAAAATTTATAATTTCAAGTAACTAGAAAGTACAAGGGGGTACATGATTCTGGTGGACCCGAGTCCAATGTGTGTAATCAGAAATGTGTCTTTAATCCCATTATTCTTCCCATTTGTTTCCGTTTTGGCTTCACTCTCTGTCAGTCTCCCTCCATGAAGTGGGAGAGGGAGAGATCCATGATAGGCTGTGGACTTAAAGCACTTTTATAGCTAACAATCCTAATGAAGATAAGATGCTATTTTCTCCAATAATTGCAGCATATTCCTGGAACTAACTTGCTTGTCTGAGGCAGGGCCAGGTACCAATTGCTGATTCATGCTATTGGTTGGACAGATAAACTCACACACTGAGAATGAGGAGGAGAGGTCTGTTGGTAATAAGACCGCACTTTGTAGACCTTGTTCCTACTGTAGGGAGCATGATTAATCAAAGGCTTCAGTTGCCATGCTTTGAAACTCATCACTGAATTTGCACCAAGGCTATCCCTCTCCTGGGCTGCTCCTAGTCAGTGACTGAGTGTGGTGGGGGGATAGGAAGACAAACCCATTCCTAGGAGGCAGATGCCTCCTGTGTTGGCCAAGGATAGCTCAAGGACTCTCTCAGAGTTTTATTGAATCTGCCACTACGTAAGTGACTGTGACACTTTTACTCAACATTTTCTCCCACTTTTCTTTCTCTGTGTTCACACTTGCAAAGCAATGCAATGACTTGCCTAGTCATTCCTTGCTCTTTCCTATTGCTTTCAAACAGGCATTTCCCCCAATAAGATTGTTGCACATTTAATTCTGTTTTGGCTTCAGTTTCTCAGAATACCCCGACTCACAAAGGTGATTGCAGAATGGAAAAGAGTGGGGTTCCATTTCATGCTAAGGTAGTGTATGTTCTGGGAAGGCAAAAGCAATAGAAGGTGTTGCCTACAAGGGTGTTCTAATCTATAAACTAGTCGATGATGAGAATTTTTGGTTTTGAGAGTTTTATTCTATATGAGTAACCTAGTTTAAAGTTATGATCAACAGTGTGTGGAACTAAAGATTTCAGATGTTAAATTTAGTATAAATACATATATTTACTGAATTTCTATCTAGTAGACTGATTTTAATCAGTATTTAATAATATCTTTGGTCTGTTCTTGAATAATAATCATTCCATCATTCCATCTCTGAATGCATCTAATATTATTGTAAAAATCTTCAATGTTCACTGACTGCCGTGATTTTCAAACCAGAGTACTTGAGAACTACCTGAGAATTTTCCAGAGTGCAGACCATATCTAGGACTACTGAGTCAAATTTTTCAAGGAAAACTTGGCCATGTATATTTTTAAACTTTCCCTGTGCAATTCTAATATGTAATTCTCTCTAGGATCTCCTGGCCAAATGAGCATCTTCATGTTTTGGGTGAAGACACTAAGAACTCAAGACTTTTAAAGTGACTTACCCAAGGTCATTTATCTATGAAGTGGTAACATTAGAAGTAAATTCTGTTATCTTCTGACTCTTCATTTCCTGCTCTTTTCTCTTCAAAATTATTAATATGGCTCCTAACTCTTGCTTTATCTTATGTCCCTCCTGCTACTTGCCATCTTCCCTCCTGAATGAATGGTCTGCTATCTATTTTGTGCCTTCTGTAAATCTCTGTTTCCTTAGGGCCTTTGAAGTTGCTGTTTTCTACTATGTGGAACATACTTTATCCTCTTCTTTTTATACAGTGAATAAATGAACTTCGTATTATTGACTCTCTCAGACATCAGCTAATTTTGTATTGATGGAAAAATTTGTCCAACTATATTAACTTTTTAATGAGCAAAATCATTTTGACTACAAACAACATTTGTCTTATGTCCCAACTCTTCCTGCCCCATTTCCCTTTCTCCCCAGGAAATTAGAACTAGATCAGATACTTATCTAACTGAGGACACATTTCAAAAATCTTAAAACAAGGAGAAATCATACATATTTAACTGTGGATGACTATGAGTTTTGTTTGTGAGTTGTGTTGCTGTACATTTATTATGTTATTCTTTTTTTTTCTATTTCTTTTCCTTCTTCTCAAAGACTAGATGCAATGACTGGCCTAGACCAGTGATACATAAAGTGTGGTCTCTAGACAGCATCAGTGTGACCTGAGGAATTGTTAGAAATGCAGAGCTTTTGGTCCCATCCCTGAATTACCAAATCAGAATCTCTGGGGTTGGGAACCAAGAATCTGTGTTTAATCAGCTTTCAGATGATTTTCATGCACAGCAGTTTGAAAAGCACTGGTCTGGATTGTGTAAAAGTAAAAGAAAGCTGGATGCTTGTTAAGGGTGGTATGACAGATTTTATTTAGCACTACTGCAGCAGGAGAGAGAAAGAGACTTCAGTATCACCTGAGCTCAACCCAGATGACTGGGTATTTTCAAGGGAGAATGAGGGAGTGGAAAATTACAAAAAGCCTGAAAAGAGGGTTGGTCACTGTAATTAGGCCATCTGAGTTTGTTAATTGGCACTTATTTGAATAACGCATCTTTAGGATAGGAGGTTGTTTTGCAAATTGGAGCAATGTGCCCAACGAAGTTAGGCCCTTACCCTTCCACAAGATGAGAGGTAAGACAGCAAAAGCTATCTCCCTGGAGGTTTGCATTTCAAAGAGATGGCTCCCAGGTCCTTGAGGAGACAGTTCTGAGTGGCAGATTTATATCTCAAAGGGGCAGAGAAAGCATTTATGTTGCAAGGTTTCCAAAGGAATTTTTTTAAGTGGAGGCTCAGGGGCCTATCTTTAGATTTTGGCTGGAACAAACAATAAATTCCTTTGGCAATGTTGAGCTGTTTCAGGTGTTTTAAAATGCGCTGAGTTCACGTTAGGGACACAGCCTTGAGCTGGTAGAAACTATGCTAGTGTTTGTGCAAGTCCCCTAGAGTGGGGAGTGGACAAAATCATTTGTTCTGAGAGTTGCATTTCTAATAGACCAAAGTTGAGGCCCAGTTGAGAAGAGGGCTGAGAGGAGCCTGACTAGAGTTGGATAAAGAGAGTTATCACTTGAAATGGCTTGTGGATTCATAATTTAAATAGCTGAAGCTGGCAGCCTTCAACAAAAGTTGTAACAAGTTATTAAATTGCTGCCTAAAGGAGTCTGAACTTGGTTTGGTATGCTTTCCCTTCTCATTTTGAAATTCTCTCCTTGTCTTTTCTTTTCTCGGAATATAATTTCTTTATTTACTCTTCTGACTTTCCAGGAACGCTACCTGACAGGCTTTTTTTAAAAGGTATTTTTGATATTTACCTCTTTTCGCCACCAATCTAACAGTAATATCTTTTCTTAAAGATTTGATTTGATGTATGATCAAAAGCTTTTCATATAGTTGTCATTAAAGCTTATTCTCCCTAAGGTGTGGAATGAGGAGTTGAGCAGAATAATATTTAAAATGAGAAGTTTGTTAAACAAAAAAATCTCTAACAGAGCACATAAAAAAAGTTTTGAGAAAATGGAGCCATTTTCTCAGTGGTTTTTGCCATGTTGCGTCATATTCCTGAACTCTGATCATTTATAAGAAAGTATTTCCAAAATGTGCCTCAGACTATAGTTTTAAGATTAAGCTTTCAACTCGTGTGTTTCATTCTTATTCCTTCTTGAAGCTATTGGAACAACCGAAGAAATATTTACATATGGGAAAATTATAAAATACTGTTAAAAAAAAAAGAAGGGCATATCAACTGACAGCTACTTTGAGACATTTCTGCAGGATATAGGGAGATGGAATTGGATGAGGAAATTATCTACAACCTGTTAGGCAGCATATGCAAAGGCTGGGGTTCATTCACCTCTGCTCTAATTTGTTAGGATTTCGCCACCAACCAATGCAGAATTTATAAGTGTGATGGAGAGAAAGAATAGCCTGGAACAAAAGAAGAGAGCTTTTCTGGAAAATTGTCTCTGTCTTTCTCTCTCTCATAATTTCATGAATCTGACTTTTAAAACGAGAGAAACTTCTAACATATTCTCTCAACAAGATTTTAGGTGGTATGCTATTCATGAAAAGGGAATAATCTATAATCCAGAAAAATGTCACTCAGATTCAAAATATGTTTAAAAGAAAGAACTTAGTGGAAATAGTGAGTAAGCAACTGGATACTTCAAACAACTGAATCAATGAATTAGAGCAGCACGACAATTTTCCCAGAACTCAAGGGAAATGATTAAAATGGAGAGGATGATGAAATTCAAAGACATGAAAGATCAATTTAGGAATCTGAAGAATATATAATGAGGTTTCTAGGAAACAATAGTACATATAGAGGAGAAATATTAATCAGTGTAATAACAAGAAATATTAATGTAATGAAAAGAAATATGAATCAAAGTAATATCAAAAATTACTTTCCCTGCATCCTTTAAGAGAACCATGAAAAAGAAGTAAAAAGAGATCTATACCTAAGTATATCCTAATGAATTTTTTAAATTTAAAAAACCCAGTAAACATCCAACATGGAAGAAGACACTCAAACACATAAGTTATTTTTAGTTAAATAAATAAAAACAGACAACCTACAAAGGTGAAAAGAATGGTAGCATCATGATTATTTTCACACAAAAATGTTCAAAGACAATAGAGAAAAATGCCTCTGGTTTAGGGGAAAATCATGATTATCAAAAAGTGCTACGCTGGACCAAACAATCATTTATTCCAAAAGGCAACACAACAACATTTTAAGAGACATGAGGACTCAGTGAATTTATACTCCACAGTCTTTTATTTTTGATAAAAATTTGGAGAAAAAGTTTAGTTGTCTGAACTTGTGTATAAGGAAGACGTATTAAGAGAAATGGCCAGGAGAAATGCACCCAGTAATACTTGAATTTAATAAATATAATCAGAATGATTGTGAAATCAAATGTAAATATAAAGATATTTACTGAAAGAGATAAAAATAACTAATAATAATAACAACAAATCTATGCATAAAATTCAAGTTATTCAAAAATTTTAGAAGCTGTAGAGTGGGTAGGAAATGTAATGAAAACTTTTTTAAAAGCATAAATCTCTCATTTTTAATAGGTTGTGGAGTACATGTGTATATATAAATATACGCATCGATGTATATATATGTATTTTTTTTTTCTTTTCACAATTGGTGGAAGAATATAGGTCCACGGATGTCTGGCACATGTACTTGAAGAGATGATTCTGATGCCGCCTGGTTTTTTAAAGGTTCTAATGGCCCTCACTACTGTTACAGATTTTGGTCACAAGGTCCCTTCCAACTCCATTGTTGTCTGGTCTGCAGATTTGCTCAAGAAGTTTACAACCTCTTAGGTTGCATCTTAGTTGTGTTGTCAAAACCAAGTTGGAGAGTCAAAGACCGTGAGATTGCCATTTATTCTACCCACCTCTAGCTAACACACTCATTTCTAAACTACCTTTTAAGGACATTCTGTTGATTGGCAAGTTTTTCCAGATTACACTTTGAGAAGCAAGGATCACTGAAAGTTTCCTATAAACATTTGCAGGTGTGAACTATCTCAAATTTTTCCCTTTCAAAGGGAAAGGTGGTCGGTAGAGAGACAAAAACATCCTAGCTGATCTGTGCCCTGTATTTTCCTTTTCTCTGTCTCCTTCTCACCTCAGACACTCTTCTTGTAATTGTAAGGATCATTTCCTTTCTTTTCTTGTACATTGGGTGATGGGAACTTTTCTAACTGTGACCTTTGAAACTTTCCTCCTGTTCCTGGGTAATAAGCCTCAATAACTCTAACAGTAGTTGAAAAAGAAGGTTTTGGGGGAAGTAAAAATTATATCAATTCAATATTTACAAAATGTTATTTCCATTACATTAAATTGTTCTAAAGAGTATAAAGCAATTCCTCCATTCATTTTAACAACAGGTGTCATAAAATGTCTTTTATTAATAGATTCAAAGAGGAAATTGTATTATCTTGATATATAGGGAAGGAACATACAATAATATTCAGCATATAATAATATGTATTTTAAATCAACAGTCATTCTTTACTGGTAAAACAATAGAAACACTCTCAAGGAAAATGTACCTAGCACAAGGACAACTCTTTAAGTTTTTGTAAAAGTACCAACCAATGCAATTAGATAAGGAAATATAAAAGGAATTAAAAATATTAGAACAGAGGTGGCAATATATTTATTATTTATTTATTACTTGTAGATAATCAGATTATTCGTCAGACAAAATACATAGGAGTCAATTGAAAAGCAGTTAAGTTAGTAAGATAATTCAGTAAGTCATCTAGTTAAAAAGTAAATATACAAAATCAATAGCTATCCCATATAGAGACAATTATTGCTAGCTAGAACTTATAATAGAAAAATAGATCATTTCCATAGAAATAGCAATTATGTTAAACCTATGATTAACTTTGATCAGAAATATAAATCTATATGATGAATCTTTGAAACTTGTCTGGAGACATAAAAGGAAGACGAGCAAATGAGGACGCCTACACAGTGGGACCCCTCATCCGTCGTTTCGCTTTCTGTGGTTTCACTTACTTGCAGTCAATTGCAGTCCAAAATATTAAATGGAAAATTCCAGAAATAAACAATTTATAGCTTTTAAATTGCCCACCATTCTGAGTAGCATGATGAAACCTTGCACTGTCTTGCTCACTCCCACCTGCCAGGGACATGAACCAATCATCCATTGTCCCGTGGCTCCACGCAGTGAAAACCACCCGCCCTTTAGTCACTTAGTAGTCATCTCAGTTACCAGATCAACTGTCAAGGTATCACAGTGCTTGTGTTCAAGTAACCTTTATTTTACTTAATAATGACTCCAAAGAACTAGAGAAGTGATACTGGCAATTTGGATATGCCAAAGAGAAGTTATAGTTGTTAATCTCTCTCTATACCTAATTTATAAATTAAACTTTACTATAGGTATGTATGTATGGGAAAAAACGTAGCATATACACAGTTCAGTACTATCTGCAATTTTAGCCATCCACTGGGGGTCTTGGACTGTATCCCCCATGGATAAAGTGGGACTACTGTGTGTACTATGTTTCAAGGAAGTACTTGCAGAATCAAAATACTCTGTGAGATAAAAATAGAGAATAGAGGATGAGAAGCTAACTTTTCCTAGCAAATCAGGAAAAGAAGACTTCTTCAAGGAAATTATGCTTGAATTGAAACTTGAAAAATAGGAGTTTCCTTTGTATGAAGGGTAGAAGAAGAGGGAATGTCAGAAAGAAGAAACAGTTTACATAAGGCAACGTTACCTTAGAGCACAGTGTTTAGAGAATAACAATTAGTTGCGTAGGGATGAAACAGAGTTGTTGGGGAAGAAATGTGAGAATTAAACATTTGTATTTATCCTTTTCTGGGGGAAAAAGAGCACGCACAGGATAAGTGCCATGAAAATACAATACTGTTCAATTTTTCAAGCCTTTCGGTTAATTCCCAGATATTAGCTATTAAGCAGTGAGCTTGTAACATATTGTGGAATTGTCTGAGGGGATCTAACTCAAAGTATACGTTGGAGAATATCTCTTTCAGATAAGCTTGTAATTAAAGCCCACATCTTTTCATTTATAAAACAATTATAATTTATCTTATGATAAATAATGTCAAGTTAAAATAGGTATTGATTAAAATTTGCATTTCTTTACTATTTTCCAGTGGAGCTTTGTAAAATATATTCACATGATAATATTCTGCATTATTTCTCAGGAACAAAAAGTTCAATTTAATGCTTGCAAGTTTTCCAAAATTACACCTGAGAATTAAGACATTACTAGCCTGTTAAAGTAGTATCAAGTGTTTAGCTTCTCAAAAAGTTAATTTAAAAATATTTGCTTTGTATATGAGGTAAAATTCATTTTAAAGGGTCTGCTTCCTCTACAATTAGTAAGATAATGAGAGACAGTTAAAATTAAAGTGTTAGGTAAATAGCAAATCCCTTTATAAATAAATAATTTTTACTTGACTTATTGATATATAACATTTTTATAAAATAAATTCTGTAGAAATTGCTTTATAGAAAAGAGGCACTTAATATAATGAACTGATCTGGAATACTTTTGAAATACCTGAAAATAAGAGCAATGCAAATCTCTATAGTATTAATATATCCAATCATAGAAAGGAGGATGCTTATGAATCCATTACATGCGTCCTCAAATTTGTTGAGGAAAATATTAAAATATTTTTAGATTTTTATTGAATTGATAAATAAGATATTTGTATTTCTCCCTGTTGAGTCATAAAAAGCAAATGTCACATGAGAAAATGTAAACACAGGTAAAGATTTACAATCAGATATGATGCATACAGATATTTACAAAGATTTAATGTATTCCTTTGTAAAACAAAATTCCAATAGTTTTACTAGAACTCTTGATTCACTTGCATCCCACTTGCTAAAAGTTGTGCATCTCATTATCTCCTCCTTTCTTGTCAATTTTCTATGCTTTTGGTTTTCTTCTACATGGAATTCAAGTATATTTTGGTACTTTTATGCTATATAAGAGCAACTGGTAACTTCTAACAACTCTTTTCTCTTTCATTATCTTTTCACTTGCTCCTCAAGCTTGAACAACATAAACATTTAAAATGGTTTGGCCTAAATTCTATATGGCTTTTTTCCCCCAGATTATGATTAATTGACTATTATGGATAATTGGTTGTTTCTCCTCTCTGGCTCTATGTGCCTCAGTAGCTATGGCAGAGCTATTCTTCCCCTTTCCAGAATATCAATTCAGGGTTATACAAAGTACTATAAGTTCTAACCCATCCCTCTGGAGAGGAAATCTTATTGAATTTTCTGGTAATTCCACCTAGTCATGGAAGACCTTTTCTCATCTGCATTTATGAGCAGTATAACTCATGTGCTTACACAAATATTCTTGACTCCTGGGTGTCCCCCTGGATCCTGCCATGCCATTTCAAAAACTCCAATTATTTCAAGGGAGTATTGCAGAATTAAAAAATAATCTCAAATAGAGCTTTTGTTCAATTAAACTAACAGTTTTCAAAGTTGTGTCTTATTCATTTTTCTAAACCCAGGACCTAAAATAGTTCTTGGCATGTATTGGGAGGCTAATACTTGTTAATAAATGATTAAAAGAAACATAAATATTTGAACAGTGGTCACGAAATCAAACTGATAAAGTATAAAAACTCTTGAAATGTTAAAACTTTGACCTGAACATAAACTTCTACTCATTCTGTACATTCTGCTCTAGATCATTTTTCTTTCCTCCTCTTTATTCTCTTTTTTCTGCTCTTTGCTGCTATCTATGAGCATCTATTTTGTATTCGTGGAGGATTTATGAAATTTACAAAGCCATATTGCTCATAGAAGCACATCTACCATTACTGACTAATTCTGGAGTCTAACAATTTAGATAATAAGAAAATTATTCATTAGAGTTATACTAAATCAGTTCAGAGAGCAAGCACGATTAACTTAATCACCAGAAAATGTGGATTTGAGCCTCAGTTCTGAAAATTATTAGCCATGGGATTTTTGAGTAATTCCTTTGATCTCTCTGAACATTGGCTTCTAAATCTCTAAAATGGGAATAATAATGCCGGTTCCATCTCAGTGATAGCCAAATGAGGATGCACATGCGAATCAATGAAACAAATATCAAGTTGCTCAAGCCTTCTGAAACTTAGGCGTCATCCCACAGCAACTAAACCATAGCAATTTCCAAATCCTGACCATATCTTCCCGCCTATCTCTTGTTTTCTTCCCATCCTTACTACCATGATTGCAAGGATCTTTTATTTCAGGATTTAATCATATCTTATTTGCATAACTACAATGTCCAATTCATACTACTCCATTTACAGAATTTTCCCTCCTTGTACAAATGTTACCCTGCCTCTCGCCTCCTCCAAATCATTTAGTTACTTTGTGGGCAACATAGGTTGGCTTACTCAATTTCCAGTCCTACGTGCTTCCAACCTCCGTTCCAATCTCCATTCTACCTTGCTTGCTTCCACCATAGTGACTATAAGTGTGTAGTACACACAGCCAAGCTTGTACTGTGTGGATGTTGGGAAAGCTTTTGTTTTCCTCGAGAAAGGGAAATGACATGCCATAAAAGGGAATGGTAACACTGTTAGTAATTTTCCTCTTCCTGCTTCTTTCTCTGTTGCACAGACACTTGGAATCTCCACAGACTTCTTCTGGTCGTGGGGAAAACCAAGAGAAGGCAGGGACATGTTCTCTGATATAGGTAAATTGTGGGACCAATGCTAACAGCCATACTCCTCTGGATTTTTTTGTTAGGTAAAAATGATATGCCCCTTTTTGTTGAAGTTTGGCATTTGGCATTCTAGTTTTAATCAATAATATTCTCTACTGCCTTCAGGATAAAATTCAAACTTTTTTGTTTGATGTGCAAAATCTTTTATGGATTTTTCCTGTATGTTTTCCAGCTTCCTAAGCCAGAGTATTCATGCAAAGATCCTTTATTTTTCTACATTCTTAAACATATCTGTGACTTTGAAAAGTTTTTCTTTTGGCAAACGTTCTCTCCTTTGGCAAGTTGTCTTTTTTCCCAGGTTTTCTCAGATGCCACTTATTCTCCTTGAAGATTTTGCCCAGATATTTTATTCTTTAGGAACTAGACACATGTAGAAGCCTTGTGTGAGGGTACGCTCATGATATATATGTAAAAGGAAATGAGGAAAACAAAATTGGAGGGAAAGAGAAACTATTCCTCAAAACAGTTGCAACTGAGCCCTCAGCCAATCCCATGAGGGGTGATGATTCTGAGATGGCCGTTCAGAGTTGTCCCAAATGGAGGCAGGACGCCAGACTTTGGATCCCACATAACCTTGGGTGAAACAGTTTTGTGCATCTGAGGACAATTCTCTGTGATGGAGATATCTGTGAGTGATCACCCACCACATATCCTAGCAGCCAGGAATTGGTTATGTTGGACCTGAGGGCATCTGGGATGGAGCAGCAAAGTACCCACTACCTTGTTTCCTTATGCTCCCCTTGGTGACGGTGTCCCGGTCAATGAAAAAGTTTATTCATTGGTTTCTCCTCAGTAGATTGTGGGCTCCTCCAGGGAAGAGATCACTGCTCATTCATTGTTACACTCTCTGCTCTCCACACAAAGTCAGGTGTATGGAAGGAACACTAACTGAATGAAAACATCATCCTAGAAAAGTACAGAGGATTACTATTTTGTGGAAGAAATTTTAAAGATGAATGAAGAGAAATATATAATAATTATGAATAAAGATAAAATATTTCTAAATATTCTAATGTGAAATAAATCTCATTTTCATAAAAAAATCAATGGTACTATACATACCTTTCATGAATACTTCATCAATATGGTTAAAAGAAATGTGTTGATGCTTTGTACTTTGTTACATAGTAACTATATTTTTAGTGAAACTATTGCATCATATATCTATGATGGTAACCATCCTAAGCCAAATTAAACTGTGGTATAAATGCTCTACAGTTTCCTTCTCTGTTTGGAAAATAAATACAATTTTAAAAGGAAATAAGATATTAATCAGAAAATTCTTGACATAGTCATGAAGTTGCTTTATTTTGACTTGATTGACATATCCATTGCTTTTTTCTGCAAATAATAAATTATCCAACAACAGATTAAACAATAAAGGTTTAATTCTATCCCGCAATAAGTCACGTGAAAGCACACCAGCACTGCAGAGAATCTCAACAATTTATCACACTCCCAGGTGTTTTCTATCTTGTATCTTGCCAGTCTTAGCAATTGTCTTATTGCCTCATGCTTCTGCAACTCCCAGCATCATGTCCACATTCAAGGATGGAAGAAGGGAGATTGGAGGTGGTAATGGATTTTTCTCTCTCTTTTATAAGAAAAGTGAAGTCTTTCCCATAGTTCTCCAATGTACTTGAAGCAAAACTTCTACCAGATTTGTGTTTATATCTTACTGACCGTCCTAAACTGCAAGAAGGACCGACAAGATGAGTAGTAATTTTTCTAGCATCTGTATAGAGAGGTAGTTAATAATGGAAGAGAGGGCTGCTGATGGGCATCAGTCTACTCAACGAACAGGATTTACCATACTTGAAGAACTGCTGTTTCAATACCTCAAATAATGAATGTTTCTGAGGGCGGTGGAGGGAAGAGGTGGATTGGGAAAGACTGAAAGCCCCTAGCAGGCTGGGCTAATTTTGTGTTTGTTTCTACATTCCCATTGTCTATCACTGTGCTTTGCATTTAAGGGACATTTAATAAGTGCTTGATGAATTAAGTATTGGTGATCATATTGTCCTTCTAAATCTTGATTATAGATGTTATAGATGCATATGTTACTGCTAATTTTTATATTATCATATTTTATATCAGAGCCTGGGTGCAAGCATAACATCACTTCAACTGTACAATTATTGAGATCCAATTTAATGCTCCAAAGAGAAACTCAGCAGCACATATTTACGAAAGTCGATATTTAGAACTTGAATTAAAAAAAAATGGAGAGAAATAAATGTTGAAGACTAGTAATCTGCTTTATGAATGTCATAGCATTTGTTAAAATTCCATGTAAGTATTTCAGTGGTGGAGTGACAGTTCACCAAATGAATTAGGGCACCATATAATTATCCTTAAGTAATGCAAACTAAGATCCCATATGACTGGTGATAGTGGCATATAATGATAGTGTCATCTCTCCATTTAGGGTACAACATGCCATCAGAGAAGATGAGATGTATCCTAAATGGGTGGGTAATGCTCCATGTTACAAACTTAACAGATTATGACATCAGGCTGATACCCAATCCATCTGTTAGCTGTGGAGGACAGAGGACATATTGTTATGGTGATTAGGCCAGGTGGTACTTCATTTGATATCACAGCTGTGCTAAACTTCCACTCAGAAATCTAAAACCATGTGAAACATTCCTTGTTTGGGGTCACACTGAAAAGAAAGAGCAGCAGCTGGGATGTATTTTTAACAAGTTCCGTGTGAAGATTCTTTAGATGAAATTAAAAATAAAAAACCTTTGCAATATGTCACGAGGAGCAAAGATTTAAACTCTAGGTTCTGCTGTTTGCTTCCAGATTATTATATGGTATAATTTTTGAATTTCTGATCAATTTATTCAGTCATGCAAAGCCAAAGGCAGTTATGACAAATGTAGAATCTGTTATTCAACAAAAAAATATTGAAATGATTTATATAAAGACCGTATTTCAGTTCCTGGGACACATTATGCTCTTAATAAACGTTAGCTATTAATTTTATTATTCTTTCATGTTGTGAATTTCTAATTTCTGAGTCTCCTGTCTACACCCTGGCCCATCTTTATTTATTTATTTTAGCCTTTCTGAAAATATTCGTATGTACGGCTATATACGCACATATGAAATCAAGAAATCTCTCCAAGCAGATTTTTTCTTCTGATTCAGAGGTTGAAGGAGGCTGCCTTTGCTTTGATAGGCTGGAGCACAGATTAATGGCAACCGTAGTTCATCCAAAAGTTGCCTTTATGTGAATTTTGAACAGGGTACTCCCTGCAAGCCCCATGGATCTCAGGCTTGAAGAGGGGAGATTGGGCTGGATTTCAGTATTCCCTCATCCTCCGGGAAGGCAGCCTGAGACAAGACATAACCTGCAATAACTTACTCGATGAGACATTAATGAATAAGCTGTCTGTTAGAAGCAAATATGGAAAGCTGCAAGCCAGAAGTCAGTGGTGAATTTCTCATAGTAAAATTTACTCATGCCCAGTGAGCGATATGAGGATTAGAAGTGCCAAATCAATAGAACATCAAACAGTTTGCCTTGTTTGTTCATGTAGACATGTTAACCATGAAGGCATGACATGGCCTCTTCCACTTTAGGTCTATATCCTGAAAGAGATGTTGCCTGCAGATTCAACCCTATCGTATTTAATAAAGAACATCTTTATTAAATTAGTTTAAAGAAGAGAAAGAAAAGAACCAGATGTCTCACAAAGCAGTATGGCCTACCCCCTAATTTATGATAGAAGTCCTTCTTTGTACTATTTACAAGTAATCCAGAAGATAAAAACATGTAGTAAATTGGAATTTTGCTGAGACACTTCAGAACTGGTGGCTGAGACCAATCAAGCAAACTCATCTCCACACAGCTTCTTTGTACATTCCACATGTGGAATAATTCTCATAAGAAGTTGAAAACAAGAACTTTCAACGTGTTTGTGTGTGTGCGTGCACGTGAGAGAGAGAGACATTGAGATTGTTCCAGTAAAGGGAAATTCAAAAGGCTAGTGATAAAAGTAAGAAGTGAAGTAATCTACAAAAGTGATGCTTTTTAGTGTTAAGAAAAATTATCCCAAATTTTGAGGCTTAAGCCTGACTGTATATCTCTCAATGTCATTCTGGACCATTGTCTAACAGGCTTTTCCAATGATTATTTGTTTTATTCCTTAGTAGATTGTGCCTTTCTTTGATGTTCCATTGATTAAGAGCTGGACTCTGTTATACTTTATGCTACTTGTGGATTTTGTCCAGTAGAAATGCAAGCGATTTCTGGCGTGTATAGAAATAGATGCTAATTTTTACTATCGTATTGCACTGTGGGACATTAACCAGTTTTATCTTTAGCTTAGCAAGCTTACTTCAGCATGACTTTGCTCATTAGCTATATATTATCTCTGTTTCTCAGACACTCTTTGAATATGCTTTCCCACCTTGCTGTTCCCTCATTAGTAAGCTGAATAAGTTTTGGCATGTATTCATTCACTATTTGTTTGACAGTCAGATTTTAAAGTTTTTGAAAACTACGCTTTGACACTTAGATTATCTTTGGGAAAAAAAATGAACACTTCTCCCTGGTACATGGTCTTTTATCTTACTGTTAAACATAATATTACAAAATTGAATACATTACATTATCAATACTTAACTTTAAAATAGTGAATTACTAGCATTTAATTAAACAGCACTTGGATTCATTAATGAGTATTTGAAATATATGAACTATGCAAATTTCGGGGTTTTTTTCCCCCCCAATTTTGACAGCCTTCTTGAAATAAACTTTATTTCTGTTCTCCATGGGACTGGATGGCTGTATAATGGCTTTACAATGTTTACAATAATGTATTTTGTAAGGAGAACTAATTTAGAATAAACAGATTTTAACCAATGGAAGAAAACTTGTAGCGTTCATGCTCCAGACCAGGAGAAGTAAGAGGATGTTGCTCACTGGCAAGCAACTGAAGCAATTTTGTTATAAAATTTATCAAGTAACATTTTCTAATTTGATTTGAAAGTTAAATCCCGTTAGAATAGAGCATGTATTTTGCTATGTCTACAGTGATATTTTTTAAAATGAAGCTCTGAAATGTCATCTGCACTTTTGTAATTCTCATGAATAGTTTCTAAAATCCTGTTCGAGAATACTACTCCTTAAAAAAAAAATTAAAAGGAACTTACTCTCAGCTAGAAAAAAATAATCGGCTTCAGTAATGTGTTTTCATCTGCACTTAGAATCCTTAAGAACCTGAAAAGTTCTTAAGTGTCACTTATTATTGTTAGTGACTCTTTACTCTGCTTTATCAAGCATATTCTAGGTGACAGTGGTTCTCATAAGTTGGAGAATTAACAAGGTTATTGATGACGTCAACTCCCTACTATGTGTGAGAAATGCGGAAGGAGGCTTTCCGAGGAGTCAGAGGTCACAGTGGCCTACTGTGCCATTGTCTGAGAGGCCTCAGGAAGGAACTGCGACGTGAGCTTGCCCTTGAAAGATGATGATGATTTGAATGGACACAATGTTCAAAAAGAGGGCATTTTAAAGGTGGAAAAGGGGAGCAAAGATATATTAGCACGAATATGTATGATTGTATTGCAGAAAAAGTGAGCAAAAAAAATGGTTAAAATTAAATGTTTATGTAGGGCAGAAATGGCCAACATACTTCACATTATTTGTGAACTCCAAATAATTCTTGATAACTATCTGAATTCTAGTGTTAAGAAGGGGTCTGACATTGGATTCAGACTCAGAAGAAAAGAGGGTTGTGATTTCCTAGGATTATCTGCCATTAGCCCAGGAACTGGGTTCCACACCCTGGGAGGTGGTGATGGAGGGAGCTACGGTACCTGGTTTGCATGTTTTGGTTAGTTCTGTGTAGGGCACACTGACAGGCTTTACCTGCAGACAAAGTTAAAGACAGCAGCTCTGAGATAAGCTCAAACTCAGCTTCCCAATTCTATTAGTTTTACATGTGATAACAGCAGATTATTAGCAAACCTACTGATTCCATGTCTATTCAGTCTTCTCAGCATACTGTAAATTTCCCTCTTCCTTTTTGAAAAACTGGACAATTTTAAATACTGTACATAGACGTTCTCCTCGCAAGCTCTAAGGTAGATTGTTAACGTGACAAAGAACATTAAAGTTACACAGAAACATCCTAAGAGCTTTTCATGTAGAAGCAAGTATCCACAGCAAGAGATGGTGTCTTAAGAGACCAAAAAGAAAGTCAGATAAAGAGCAGTGATTTATCATTCAACAAAAAGTAATTATAGGAAATGATCAGCCTTTTAATGGACAAATCTGAGACCCTAACTTTGAGATAGGCATAATTATATTGCACGAAAAACTTTCCTAAAATAATTTTACATTCTTCCCTAGTAATGGAATGATTTAGTAACTATATCAAAATGAGCATTTCTTAGAATGCTAAAAAAGCCTATTTATTTAATTGGTGTCTTAGTCTCATAGGTTATCATTAGTGTTGCGAATACTGTTAATTAGGTTTTAAATAAAATCACTATATATTCTCATTATAATGAATTTAAAGTATTCTGAAGAACACAGGAAAGAAATCTCTGCTTTCTGTCTTTGTCACAATAGAAAGTATCGGCTTTGTTTTAATTGATAAAGGGAATAAAGTTTATCAACATAAAAATTAATATCTAATTTAGATCTTTAGATACAAATATTTTTAACAATAATTGAATTTATACTGCACATGGAAAATTTAATACTTGTTCAAAAAATATTCTCAGCAATTGCTCTTACAGAACCAGGCCCAGTATAGATTTAGACCTTTGAAATAATTCCTTATCTTTGCGATTAAGCAGTGCTGGAAATGAAATTTAACTTCAACAAAGACTATGAAATAAGTGAAACTCCCTCTGCTGCTCTAAGGTCATCACTGTAGTGGGGATATACTCTCCCTCAAAAACACACACACACACGCAATACATACATACCTCCACGTTTCCTCATTAAGAAATGGATCATGCTCTGTATATTTGTCTGCAACTTGCTTTTTACAGTTAGCAATATATCAAAGACACGTTTCAAGGTTAGTATTTGTAGATCTATCTCATTAATTTTAATCGCCACACACTATTTATTTATTGATGTACCTTTATTTATTTAAACATCCCCCAAATGATAGGCATTTGCCCTCTTTCTCATTCTTTGTCATGGCAATCAGTGCTGCAATGAACATTTTTCTATGTGTGTCTGTGCAGAAACATTGTTTAATTAATTGTTTATCTATAATGGAAAGTAGAAGAGGAATTTCTGAATCCAGCAATTACAACCAAATTCCCCTCAATGGAAAGATCATTTTAACCAAAACTACATGACAGAACTCATTTTGCCATACTTTTGCCCATGCTGGATATTACCATACTTTTAAAATTTTGCAAGTCTGATGAAAAAATATTGTTTAAATTTGCCTTCCTCTGAGTATTAGAGAGGTGGATAAATATATAGAAAATATTCACCCACATTCTCTTAATTCTTTTTCTAACTTTTGAACAACGTCTGTGTTCATACTGCAGTGTGAAAATATTCAGTAGATGTATCTATGAGTCTTTTCCATTATATATTTATGTTTTTACTTTTGCATCTCTTTTAAGACCTCTCCACTGAAAAGATTATAAATATATTCAATTTTATATGAAGCATTTCAAGTTTAATTTTATATATTTAGTTAGATTGGCTCTGAGGAAAATTGTCAGTCTGTTTTGTATATCTTTCACAAGAGATGGTCGCTGTCACAAAAAAAGTTGACCCCCAACAAATGGTTTTTGAAATGCCAACTTTATCATTTCTAGATTCAATGGGATTCTTTTTCCATTCTGTTCTATTCTATTCATGAGTACTAAAATTATTTTATGGCATGTTTTTTAACAGATACAATGAGATCTTCCCTATATTCTTCTTTTTAAATAATTTTCTTGCTATTCTCATCATTTCATATTCCAGACAGTTTTTTCATCAGCTTGTCAAACATGGAAAGGATTCCTTTAGAGTTTTGTTTAGGATGGCACTGAATTGATAGATTCTTTTGATACTTTTAAAATCATGTCTTTTTTTCCAAGAATATATGTTTCTTTTTTTATCTAGATTTTATAGATTGTTTTGTTTCATACAATTTTGTTAGCTTAAATTGCATATGGTTTATATTTTGTTTCTCTTCTGAATTAAATCATTTTTACGATGCTTATTGAACAGTAGTTGTAACAGGAGGCATAATTGTCTTGTTTCTAACTTTATAGGAATACTTTTAATGTTTTCTTCTTGTTAATTGGTTTTACTTCATGTTCTACCAAATTCCCTTTAAAAATGAGCTTTCTTCTATTGTCCCTTTATACGTGTGTGTGTATGTAAATGCATGCACATGCATCCATGTATATGAAAAAGGCATGTGCTGGTGGTTTTTAACTTAAAATGAAGTTTTAATTTTATCAATTTGTACTAAAACAACACTTTATTGAGATTTGATTTACCAATTTTTTTAACATTTACTTAAATGATTACAAACATGTAAGATATTATGTTACATGTTTAAACTTTGAATCTAAACTTTTCATGTTGAGCCCTCCTTGTATGTGCTGAGATAAACTGTGCTTGGTCACAATCTGTTTTCTTTTAGTATAATACTACTGTAGTTAATTTTCTAATATTTTAAATATTTATATATATGATTGTATGTGAAATTTATCTATATTTTGTGTTTGTGTGTAATAATTTTACATCCAATATCGATGTTGGTATTACGCTATCTTTGAAACATTCATTGGAAATCTTTGCTTTTTTTCTATGCTCTTAATGCGTTTCATATATTTTAGTCCATTTTAGTGAATTTACATTTTCTATTAAACTTCTACTTAATTTGGATTTTTCAAATTTATATGTATTAAGCAGTATATAGCATAGCTTTAATTTTATGATCAAGCCCACTGTTTTTCCCGTTTCATCAAGTTCTACCTTATATCTTCATTAATTCCTTCCTTTTGCTTAGTTGGGTTAATTTAACTGTTCTTGTTTCAGCCTCTTGAATTGAAAGCTGATTTTGATTTTTTCAGTCTTTCTTGTTTCCTAAACAATGCATTTATGATTACACAGTTGCCTCTGGGAAACGTTCTGGTTGCAATGATGGATTTTGATATGAGTCTTCTCATTTTCAGTCATTTCTAAATAGAGTATAACTTCCATTTACATTTTTTCTTTGATCTAAGAGTTATTTAGGTGATTATTTTTAGGTTTCCAAATGTATTCAATTATTATTTTACATGCTTTCCTTTTTTGTCAACATCTATTATATTCATATGGTTCAAAGAATGTGGCCGCTATGATTTCTAGGTTTTAGAATTAACTAAAGGTTTTTTTTTTTCTCCTGAAACATGGTTAAATTTACTTTTATAATTTGAGTTTGAAAAGAAAATCTGAATATTCTCTTAGCTATATGACACAAGCCAAGTTAATTATATATTTTAAGATTCTTGATATTCTTACATCTTTTAACATAAGTTTTTATTCTAGTCAGATGTTTGTCAGTCTTCTACCATGATTGAGGATTTGTCAATTTCTTCTGAAATGTATATTTTTATTGTAATTCTTCCCCCACTTCTTGTAATAGGTTTACACATTCACACCCTTTCCCTTGTGGCATTGTACTTACCCCTGGTCAAGGAGGTGGAGTACACATCCCCAGCCGTGTGACTTGCTTTTGCAGTGGACCTACTAGTGCATGCGCACAAACAGAGGCAGTAAAAATGCTCGTATGATTTGCCTTGGGATCCTGTTTATCTGCTTTCTGAGAATATCATACCTGCGATGGCTATCAGACATGCTATCAAAAAACATAAAAGGTAGTTGTTGAAAGTCCTCGATATTTTGGGATTTTAGTTTATGCAGCATTATTGCAACAGAAGCATGACTAAAACCAAAACTAGGTACAGGACGGGGTAGCTAATATAATGACAACTAAAAATACACAGGATTGGTTTGGGTAAGAGTGACGGAAAGTAATGAAACTGTTAAGGGAGGGTGGAGAATTGCTGAACTTTGTTATAACAATGGTGAAACACATGGTCAAACTATTGCCTATGATAATCTGGAAGGCATCAAATGAATCTAATGAATCTGTGGTGTTGGACAAAAATGTTTCATGGCAGAATGTTAATAGCATGTAAATAGCATAAGCTTGTTGTTATGTACTGCATTTTAAAAAGTATTTCAAGAAGAACTGGGGTGAAGTTGATTAAAATCAAATATATTTCTAAAAAAATATAAAGTAAATTTTAAACAGAGTTCTATTACCATTCTGGATTAAAAGAGACTGTGACTTTTGAAGATTGAAAAAGACATCTACGTTGGCCGGACAGAAAGCAGACTAGGAAACTCCTCTGTTGCCAGGAAGGACATAGTCTCCCTTGTCTTTTTCAGATGTGGTCAAGGAAGGATGATGATAAGATAAGTTGCAAAGAGAACAGAATGAAGATCTACACCCAAGGACGAGAACTAAGCCTGTTAAAGGAACAGAATACAATTTCCTACCCCAGAGTACAAAAATCTGGCGATATTTGCTCAGCAAGTTTTCTGAATTTTTATGAACCAGTTACTTTTGTATGGGTCCCATTTTCCCCTACTTTTTAATTTCCTAACTTTTTAGCCTGCCCTGTCTCATCATTGTATTTAGAATATATAGAAGGAAAGTTATTTATCTATTTTGGTTCATAGTTCCCTGGATCAAGAGGAGCCACATTTGGACCTGACTTAAATCGTGAGGTCTTGGATTTTGAGCCACTTGTCATGATTTGAGACTTTTGGGGTATCTCAGGGTGAAGGGGGTGTATTTTGCGAGTGAGAGTTAAGTGAGTAATTGTGGGAAAATGCCTTACTGATCATGGATCCAGAGTTTTATACTGCTGTTATCTGTAGACACAGATAATGTCATTTGACAGTGAAATATACTAAAGGCCATTGACTATCTCAAATAACATACATTCAGTTCTTCTTAAGCCTGTCATATTTCTTTGCACTGAAATGTATTGCAGAAATATTAACTGAAGATAATTATTAAATGATGAACATTAGTAAAGTAAAAGAACAGGAGGGCATTTACTAACATGTTCCTGTAAAGACAATAAACTGAACAGAAACTCAATAGAATTGGAAGTCCATATCCTTTTCTAATGGAAATTTTATGAACATTGGATCCATGTGAAGATTATCGCCTTATAACCATAGAAGAAGATCACTTTATTACCCGTTTGTGGAGAATAGTGACCAAACTAGAGAATAGAAAGATTTTTTTGAAGTCTAAAAAATCTTGAAGATTGAGAATGGTTACCTTATTGCATTAGGAAAAGCTATTTCTGTAGGCCTACAGATGATTATTTATTATTTACAAAGGGTGCTATCTACCTCCCTCACTTTCTTTATTTGTCATAGCTTTCTTTCCATATAAGTACTTTCTTGTGTACTGACATTTATTTAAAAGTGAATTCTCAAAGACTTGTAGAATAATCACAATGAGAAAAGTGCCGAACAATTTTACGAGGCAATAATCCAGTTCTCTTATTGCAAAACTCTAACCAGCCTTCAGCCTTATAGTTTATCCACACGGGAACCACATTATTGCCTCATAAAACAGCTCGGTGCTCCTATTATGGCTTAAATATAATTGTGTTTAAAGACCTTGTTGATTCCATTTAGCAAAATTAGTTTTTATCTTATTTCATCATAACAATGGCTTCTAACAACCTTGATGATATTTTGATATGTGCCCAATTACGTTTTCAAGAATAGGTTTTTTTTAAGGTAAAATTTATCCTGGAAAAACTTTTCATTATTTCTTAGTTCACTGTTATAATTCACCATCTTTTTCTCCTGAAGTAATTTATTTAACTTAATAAGAAGTTAATTATTTCCGTATTTCAACTAATAAAATAAAAATCAAGAGGTTGATTAATTTTTTTCTCTTGCACATTCAGCAAAAATAAATTGAGTTTCAGGAATATGCATTTAATGTCACACATTCTAATGTGAGACAGTTTAGATCTGAATTCAGGTTTCAGCACTTTTAAGATGTGTGACTCGTCAAACTGCTTAATAATCTAAGCATTAGCTTCCTCATTATTAAAAAATGGGGATTTTGTAACAAAAATAGAGCTATCTCATAGGAAATTTAATGAGAATTAGATGGTCTGAGTGCTCAGTGAGTATTTTTTCCTTATGTATATTTGTTTTACCCTATTTTATATGTAAAAGCATGTACTATAGATCTCATATATGCATATAAAAGAAAGATTGTAGATAAAGGAAATTAGAGGAGAAATCTGATCAAAAGATATTGTTATAGCAATTAAGAACATGGGCTACAGAACAGGAGTACAGAAAATAAATCATCTGCATAGAATAAATGTCAACCTTTTTTTTCTAACAAGAAGAAGGATAATTTGAGACTGAAGCAAAAATCACAGCAGAGTATGGAGATGACTGGATGTCCTCCAACATCCCTTAGCCAATTTGTTGATAATCTGTTGTTGAGACCTAAAAAATTTAGTTTCCTGTCAATATTACCATTAATTCTAGAGCATTATGTTTTTGTGTGAAGATTCTTTTATTTCAGTATAGCAACAACTTTGGATTTTATGAATGGCTGTTTGTGCCATTCTTTTCTCTTGTGAACTGTGAAATATTCTCCGGGCACTAATTGAGTGATTGCTCATTCTCTTCTTTACTTGACCATCACAACTGTAACTCATGTGATTCAGATTTCTTTTGTACTCAAGAGTGCATTTTCCTTAAGTCAAATTTAAATATAGAAAATCATATGTTCTATTTTTCCACAAGAGCCTATGTATCATTTAGGACCCAGTCTTTAACTTCTTTTAAAGTGAAAATGTAGATTCTTCTAACTTCACAAAAATTATTCACCTAACACTCAGTGTGAAGTAACCACTTGAATTCTGTAAGTATAACAAAGGTTAGTTATCCATTTACATTACATATCAAAGGCATGTTGGAGTGTCTGGACTGTTGTATAGTCTAATAAATTTAGTGCAATTCAAAAATACTTAAAAAAATTCCCAGCACACAGTAGGTATTGGGTTAGAGACACAAAGTATAAAAGGTTCTGCTATTTTTGTCATTTTCCCTAATGTCAACTTTCAGTTATATTCATAGCTTAGTCATTAAATATCTAGTCAGCTTAATTTTTTTTCCTGAACTTTTTAAGGAAGAGCATACTTCTGGGAGATATTATAAAGAAGCACTATTTTCCTCTTCTTTCTGATGTGTGGAAAGTTGGGAGAGGAGAAAGGTTAGTGGTTATGACTATCAACAGTGAAGCAAAGAGAAGAAAACCGGAAATAGATTCTCTTATCCCGAAGTAAAAAGTGGTAGCTTCTTTAATCAATTTTTTACCATTTCTAGAAAATCATTTTTATTATAAACAAAGGAGAAACCAGAGCGAAATCTGATTACCTGATTATGTTACACATTCCTCTTAGTGCCTAGCACTACTAAGACTGGGATTTTATGTGTTAACATTTTCTTGTTCCCTTGAAAAATGACATCAGTGAAATTCACAGAACCCATTGCCATCGCCTTCATAGGGGTATTGTGAAAATGCCCATTAACATTTATAGAGTGCTTTGAGCGCCTAAAAAGAAAGACATTACCTAAGAACAAAATAAATAATTTTAAAAGCAACATTTGAATAATTTAATTGTAAATGAATCAAACACATTTGCATTAAACTTATGTAAATACAAGTATGAAGTTAAGCAATGAAGAACTTGGCCAAATCTGCTTTAGGTTTTATGAAATGAAAACATTTTTAACATAGTTTGATAGATTTCATAAACCTAATATGTAGACAAGTTTGCCAGTCCTCAATACTACAAATAAATAGTTCATTATTAGTATTCAAAAGAACTCTTCATATTTCTAATAATGATCCCACAAATTCTCAAGAGAAACTCATAATGTTAAAGAGATATTTATTTCAAGTCAAAAAAATTATTGCTTTGTTTTTATTAAATATTGATTGCAAAGATAAGAAATCCTCATTTTCTATACATTCAACTGATATTTGATTACAGATAATGGTAGACTTTATTAC
This sequence comes from Equus przewalskii, assembly GCF_037783145.1. Taxonomy (NCBI): domain Eukaryota; kingdom Metazoa; phylum Chordata; class Mammalia; order Perissodactyla; family Equidae; genus Equus; species Equus przewalskii. The sequence continues at coordinate 17,726,797 of NC_091854.1, forward strand.
ACCTGTTAGACATGCAACAAATATTTATTGAGTAAGTTTTTGGAGTATGAATGCTGAAATAAGAAATTACAGGTTGGCTCAAATATCAATGGAGTCAATATCTAGCCCTGGAACCTCAAACATGACATTTAATGGACCTCAGAAGACTGAGAACTTATATGAAAATATAGTGATTACAAGTCTTGGCAGACTCCGTCATTAATAAGCCTATGCAGAGACTCAATTTACGTCACCAGACAATTATGCCATTGAAGCAGAAATTGTTTTTTCTTACCTAAGTCGATGAAGCTAGAGCAAGACTATAAATAAAAGATAAACTGCATTGTATTCTTTTTTTCTCCTCTTAACTCCGCTCGTAATTATTTGAGTATATTTGAGAAATACAGCTTTGAAAACTCAGATTCCTGCTCTGAATTCACAAAAGTCAGTGTGATTCTAAATGATGTATGCCATTTTGACTACTTTAAAGGTCCAGGGTTTTTATTCCTAAGGTCATTAAATTGTCAAATTTAGTACCTTGTCTTTGAAAGCATTTGTTTATAGAGATAGTTCCATAAGTAATAATTATCATAGCTTAAGATGAAGAAGGAAAGTGAGAAAGGTAAAATCATCAAGTACTAATCGTGTGCTAAGCTCTATGCTTTATGGATATTATCTTATTAAATCATAACAACTATCTAGTCAAGGTATTACTAGCATTTCACAAAAGGGAAAATTAAATCTCTGACAGTTTGAATAAGTTGTTTAAGATTGCTTACATAGCAAGTAGGTGACAGACCTAGAATTCAAACCCAGATCTGTGTGGCTCCAGATCTAATGCTATTCTCCTTATATTTTACTTCCTACCATAATAACCCATTTTCATGGCTTTTCGGAGTTCGTTGCCACAACTGCAAACATTTTCCTAGAAGTTATTACTTTGGTAGTAGCTAAAGAAATTGTAGATGTTAGGTGTTTTCCATAAGCTTTCCAGCACAAAGAACTCACTTCCCTATGTTAACTGACTAACCTGTTGGAAAGTAGGAGTGATTTAATTTCAGTGTGACAGATAGATTAGTGTGGCCCACTTGTTTGTTGAGCTTTTACTGAATTAGGGGGAGGCCCCTGCTTCATATTAGGCTCATTTATTTTTTTGGATATATTAGAAAAAGCAGAAGTAAATGAGAAAAAACTCCTAAGAAATACACAAAATATTTATATCAATGGCATATGACATTAAGAACAAAATAGTTCTCAGAACAAAAAAGGAAAAAATGTGGCGTTTCTAGTAGACCCCGGGAATACATGTGTGTTCCTCCCACTCCACCTTCAAGATGAAACTGAAGATGAAAAGAAGTCTTCAGTAATACAGGACCGGGCCCATCTTTAATTAGGTGGAGGTTTTAGGATGAGAAGGGAAGAAATACACATAAAACTAGATTGACTACATTCTCTGTTTACATGTGAATCACTTTCATGTGAAATGTTCTCATTTTATCACTTCATTCCATTTTCTACCATGTTGAAGAAAAAGGTCAAAGAAGAGATTATTTGAATAAAATAGTAGTTTCCCTTTTGTTGAGCACATATGTTTCATTACCTTGATAAATACTTTGTACGTACCATTGTGTTGAATGTTTCAACAATCTAGGAAATATTTTGCATCTTTGTTTCATTGAACAGGAAACAGGGTCTGGATTGAATAGGCCTGAGGTTAATCAACTGGAGAGTGGTAGACACTAGATTTCAGCCCTGTTAGGTTTGAGTCCCAAGCAGTGCTCTTGATTTCTATACTAATTCTAATAAAAATAAAAGTTTCTAAGCTGGAATTTAATTTAAAGTGACAAAAGCGGTATTCCAGTAAAACTAAGCAAGAATTTAGAAATAAAGGCCATCAAAACAGTGTTGTATGTCCTCTGGCAGGTATCTTATGGAATTTGGGAAGTGGTAAACAGCAGGATAGAGTTCAAGGACTCATATATGCTGACTTTTTATATTATATTTATATTATGATAGTACTGACAGTATCATTATTCTTAATGTAAATGAGCAAACTCAGGCCCAGAAAGTTCTCATCACCCATCTGCCAGAATTTGGGACTTCAACAATAGTCTTCCTCTTTTTATTTTCTTTGATGACAACATTGAATATTTATGACTCGATATTTATCCTATCCCACCCACTTCTGATTGGGAAAAGAGTTTTAGCTGTCATCTTCCTTTCCCTTCTGTCTTTGTAAGCAAGCAAGGAATCAGTTTTCAACTGCTAAGTTGATAAGACAAATGAAAGAAAGTTAGACGTTTCTATTGAAACTTCAATAGTCTTTCAAAGCATGACTCTAATTCATGAAAGTATAACAATGTGTGTTTTATAGCTTATTCTTCATTATTTCCTATTAAATTTCTTTACTGTGGTCTTTTTCTCTCTTCCCAGCTATAGGCTCTAATTGAATAAGAAATATTGAACAAATAGATGGGCATGTAATTATCTACATGCAATTTATAGACTTTGTATATTAGGAGAGAGTAGACATAGGAGGAAGAATTATTTTAAATTTATCCCAGGTAGTCTTCAGGTAAGAATGGGGATTTCAGAAGTTACTTAAAATATGAAATAGAGATATCATAAAAGATATACAAAGAAGACATTCCATTTTAAATGTGAAATCCCAAGGACAAGCAGAAAATCTGTATATGAAAATTTTTTCTAGGCGAGATCAAAGATTAAAAGAGTAAAACAAGATTGGAGAGAAAATTTAGATGGTAGAGAAATCCTTGGGGCAGGACTTTGAAACAGTAATTTATAACGTAATAGACAAACCTCAATAGGAATGATCCAGTTAAACCATCAACCTGAAAAGATCTAAAGAGCATCACTATTGTTATGCAGATGCTAAGTGGATTGGAGTACTAAAGGTCAATTTGGTTAAGGAGACATTTTACTCATTCAGAAATCAGAGATTCTCTGGAATCACTCTTTCATTCATTCATTCATTCAATGATATTTAAGTGTGCCAAGACGTTGCACCAGGCATAGTTCTAGATGCTGGGGAATAGAACACTGAACAAAACAGATGCAAATCTTTGCCCTTAGGGAGGAAGACCTACACTAAGTCTGAAGTGCCTGGAGGGGTGGAATTGCTGTCAAAGCGTATTGGTTGGACTCTTTCTTATTTCTTCTTGGGTCCCCTTAATAAAGTATGTCCTTAATTCTTAAATCTATTGTTCTAAAATCAAATCAATTCTTCTTATCTTCTGTCAACAAATCAAGGTTTTGTTTTTGTTTTTAGATTTCTCAAGCAACAACAGGTCTATTCTCCGTCTGTTTGTATTATCCAATATAATCAGATCACATCTACAATAAATGACCTAAACCCTACAGATCAGAATAAATGGCCATTCTAGAAGGAAAATAAAACCACTGAACAGTAAATTTGCAATAATTCATAAACCATAAGTTCTTATAATTTTCTCACATTTGAAGACAACGTTTCTTTGAGAAATAATAATAGGTGTTCACTGCAGTTTCTTGGTGTTCTATTTTAAGGCCTTGGGTCTTTTCTGAAATGTGATATTTTGTGAACTTGCGTTGGATGTAGCTTTTTGAAAAGGCCAAGGAGAAATTCTAAACTCCTTTTTGTGATATATTCTTGTTCCCATCAGTGACCTCTTCATTGAGGAGAGAGAGAGGAAGGAAGAAAGAAAATGAGGTTTTCTCTGATGACAAGTCAATTTAAGAGAACCCTCTGATCAATGACTGTGCTTGGCTAAGGCAAGAGGTTTCTGGTTTCTTTTAAGAAAAAAAATGCCAAGACATCATTGATGGCTTGTAGTCTTTGAAAGCAGGAATACATGTTCTCAATAAAGCAAAGAAAAGTTAAGCTTGATTTTGCATAAGGACTTCATTTGCAGAGTATAAAAATATCCTCAAAGTTAATGGCTGGGAGAGAAGAAGGGAAGCTTAAAAGTTATATTTGGAAAAATTCATTAGAAATGACTTAATAGTGAACGTTGTTTTACTAGACAAAAGTTGACTTCAATTAATGGCTAAACATTTTTAAAAATATGCCTGACATTGTTTATTTCCTTATTGAACCGATGGGAGGACTGATATTGAAATTACGCTAAATTAAAAGATTTCTACATCTGTTGCCTCCCCTGAGTTTAGAAGACACAACATGAAGGCTATTTGAATATGAACTGCTTACAAAATGTAAAATATCAAGACAAATAAATGTAATTTTTTATTCTGTTTCACACAGGAAACCAAATCGCCTATTAGGTTCAACATAGTGAGGGGTGTGGAAGCACATCAAGGAGAGATTGTCATGTCTCTACCAGTGACAACTGCTTCTAGAATTGCAATTGTTTACTCTGAGCAATCTGACTACAGTAATGATTTCCTACATCCTTTATCTAGCACACAATGAGCTCATGCTTTTCTTTGTTCACAACGGTTTACAATCAGCTAAATGAATAACAGTAATAATTTGCTTTAATATAGTACTTCTCATCAAAGTATTTTAAAGTGCTTTTGCAAAGAATTAAACTGTACAAGGTCCAGTAATGCATATGCTGTGTTGCTAGTCACATTGCAAAGTGAAGATATAAAGAGCTTAAGTGGCTCTTCCCAGATCTAGGGAAAAATCAGTCAAAGATTCATGAATTAATTGCAGGAATCCTGGCTCCTAGTTCATTGATCCAAAGCTGAACCTCATATTTATTAGAGAGACATATTTGTTTTTAAAGGCTAACCAGAAGCCTACATTTCTTACAGCTCTATCTTAGCTTAGTAATGAATAATAAAAAAGAATTACCAGAGTGGGGCAAGGTTAAAAGACTAGATTTGTAACAAGTTTGACAATTTTTTTCAAATGCAGCACAGTCAGAAAAAAAAAAAAGATCTTTTGTGTCTATCTCACCTTTTCTCAATTTATTTGTTTATAATATGCTTTGTTCATAAAAGAATTTGTCTGTCAATGAACAAAAGGGCAGTCATTCTTTTTTTACCTAAAACTTTAAATTTAGATTTAAAAAAAAAGATGATCAAGCCATGAACTTTTCTGCTGCTAAAAAGAAAAATACAGAATTTTTTAATTTGCTACAAAGTGTGACTAAGAAAATTAATAACCATTGAATTAAGAGTTCACCTGTGAACACTTCCCTTAGAAGGAAATAGTCGCTAAGGGCCTGGTATAAATATATGTGGATCTCCTTGTATGATTATACATATGAGTAAAATATTATAACATTTTTTATACGTATATAAAAATGCAAACCATTTTTCATTTGTTGCCTTATAGCAAAATGGCTTCTGGGATATTATAATCAACTCAGATATTTTAGTTGAATATTAATTTTTACTTATAAGATGAATAATACATCACCTTGTACAATATTTTTTCTTCAATCTAGAAAACTTACGTTAAAAAAATGTAAGACACTGTGCATTTTCTGAGAGTAATCTGAATATCATGTCTAAGTAATATCTCATGCTTTGCTAAATATCTGTTCGGAACATACCCTTGTTGGTGTAAATGTTGAAAACTCAAAGGCCGTGATCCAGCAATCGTGCTCCTTAATATTTACCCAAAGAAGTGGAAAACTTATGTCCATATGCAAATCTGCACACAGATGTTTATAGCAACTTTGTCCATAATTGCCCCAACTGGGAAGCAACCAAGATGTCCTCCAGTAGTGAATAGATGACTAAGTTGTGGTACGTACACACAATGGAATATTATTCAGTGCTAAAAAGAAATGATCTTTCAAACTGTGAAAAGACATGAAGGAATCTTGAATGTATATTAGTAAGTGAAAGAAGCCAGCCTGAGAAGGCTACATACTGTGTGCTATACGTGGAGAAGACATATGATACTGCGGAGGAGACAATAAAAAGATCAGCGGTTGCTAGAGGTGGAGGTAGGGAGAGATGAATAGGCAGAGCACAGAGGATTTTTGGAGCAATGAAACACGCTGTATGATATTGTAATGATGTCTACATGTCATTATACATTTGTCCAGACTTGTAGCATGCACACCACCAAGAGTAAACCCTAACATAAACTATGGATTTGGGGTGATTATAATGTGTCAATGTAGATTCAACCTCGGTAACAAATGTCCCACTCTGGTGAGTGATGTTGATAACAGAGGAGGCTATGCATGTGTGGAGGCAGGAAGTAAATGGGAAATCTCTGTACCTTTCTCTCAATTTTGTTGTAAACCTAAAACTGCTCTAACAAAAGAATGTCTTTAAAAAAACAAAACTCAAAGGCCCAAGTGACCCTTCTTAATTTTTTTTTTTTTAAAGATTTTATTTTTTTCCTTTTTCTCCCCAAAGCCCCTTGGTACATAGTTGTATATTCTTCATTGTGGGTCCTTCTAGTTGTGGCATGTGGGACGCTGCCTCAGCGTGGTTTGATGAGCAGTGCCACATCCGCGCCCCGGATTCGAACCAACTGCAGCGGAGGGCGCGAACTTAACCACTCTGCCACAGGGGCCAGCCCCACCCTTCTTAATTTTTGATATTTTTGTTTGGGGCATCCAAAATGAATATCCCGGACTACTTGAGGTGAGTCTAAGTGTACCTCTTTAGGGATGTTTTTCTTCCTATGATGAATTCTTTTCAGGATATTCGTGTTTCTAAAATAGATCTGAAAGGAAAGGAGTCTTTCTCTTAAGCAAACTGTATTCAACAGCTCAATCATTTGGTAAATCACTTATGCTTATTTTTAAACAATAAGGCATTGGGTAGAAATACCTGGATTCTATATAAGTTTTTTGAGGCCATTAGACTATAATACGCTTTTCTTCTACAACTTCCCTTAATTTAATCTAAGTGTTCCTTGTTTGCCTATTATGTGATTTATAGCAGGAGATACAAAGATAAATACCACCTAGTTCCTGCCCATAAAGAATTTAAAGCTTGGGCACAAAGAACACCTACAATACAAAGTGGAAATTTGTATGCCATGGGATCCAGTGGCCATTATATTCAGTATGCAGAATCAAAGATAAAATCATAAAGCAAATGTCTCCTAGAAGGTCTCTGTGAGTATACAATACAGACTGAAAAATAAGGCATTTAAATAAGCAAAGATACGCAAGTAAAATTTATTAATTAAGACCTGTTTAAAATTGTTTCGTTCATTCAAAAATACTTATTTGGTGCCTATAACGTGTCAAATACTATTTTAGGATAGTAGACTGAATGACAGGCGTGCCATGTAGAATGCATGGAGTTTGGAGGAGGTGGGGAGTTTGGTATTATGAAAGTCCCTGTTCAATTCCAGTGGTGATCAGTGAAATGAAGGCACCCTACCGGGCGCTGTGATTGTGTGCGACAAGGATATCTAAGCTGGTGTGGAGAAATATGGAAGGCTTTGCTGAGAATGCCACATTTAGGCTGAGATGAGAAAGATGAATAAGAGTTTGGAGGTCTTGAGGAAAGAAGAAAAGCTGTGCTTTGTAGGAGTTTAAAGAAGGCCAAGGCACAAGGGTGTCATTAGCCTGGAGGAGAAGAGGTGATGAGGCCAGAGAGTGAGACAAGGAGCCAGACAGTGCAATGCCTTACTAACCTTGCTACGGACTCCAGTTTTTCTGCAAAGGACAATGGGAAACGAGTGAAAAGTTTTAAGCAGGAGAATAGCATAATTAAATTCCAGTTTTTAAAAAGATTACTCTGGCTGCTCTTTGAGAGTGGCTTAGAAGTGACTGAGAGTGGATGTGGGAGGACATTTAAGAGATTCTATCAGTCGTCCAGGGGAAAGAAGATGGTGGCCGGCATTAGATTCCTAGCAACGTGATTTCGAGGCTACCATCTGTCTCTGGTTTTCAGCATCAGTTTCTAAAATAAAGTATACCTGTGTAATAGTAAATGACGTTTTCTGAAGTGACCTAAAGAGCAAGTGCATGTATTAGTCAAATGCGTAGTCAGTGTGTATTGATTGTGGGTCGTCGGTAGTGTGTCCCGCCTTTCTGCATGTTTTTATAATGGTCCAGGTAGTGCCTAAAGATTTCATAAATGACTCCCAAGGAGTCAGATAACGATCTTATGCCCTAAAGCGGAAGCTATGAACATATCACCACGACTTGTGACCGTTTTCAGTAAGATGAATCTTTCAAAACTTTTTAAAATAAATAATGTATTCCTTTTGTATTTGATGTTGGGGATCAAGCTTTGAATTTAAAGCTAGAATGTGCATGTGTGGATGAACTTAAAAAAAAAAAAACAACCACGTCTTTTATTCCACACCTCAAAGCATACGTACAATATACGTAATAAGCTTCCAATTTTATTTTTTAATATAGCAATGTAATTTCTTCTAAAGGATTGTTTAACAATATAATGGAATATCTTTCAAATAGAAAATGCTATTCTGGTTTTTTCTGAGAAATTCTTGCATTTAAAACAAATTTGAGATTGTTACAAATATCTCACCCTACGTTTACCAAACAACACTAGGATTGATTAGAGAACAGTTTAACTGCGGCAACAATATGAATCAGCTTAACACTTCTCCTCCCCTTTATTCATCTTGGAATGAGATAATGAGGCAAGACCACGCTAGTAGAGATATCACTTTTAGCCAAATAATTCATCTGTGAATAGCCCCAGATTGCAAAAATTACAGCATCATTTAAGCATTATTTATGGTTAGTACGAGGTTAAAACTTTGGCAATATTTCACAGCGCATGGAGAAAAACTGTTCATGGCAGCATATTTACACATTTTAGAGAAATGGATCACAATGATTCATCTTTCTAAAGTTAATTGAACCTCTTGAATAACATTACTAAATTCGTCTTCAGGTCAATGAATATTATTTTTAAAATTATGTGAACATTATCTATTAAAGCAAATAATCTCTAAAGCTACCTAGTCCATCTCGTATCTGCTAATCGAGTGTTCCTTTGTAGCCCTGGCACCTCTATTCTATCTTAAAATACAAACATAGATAATTATTAAGTAACATAAATAAATCTTACAATGCAATCTATCTCTCCAGTTCCGCTTGTCATCCTATCTATAGGACATTTTCATGCAAAGAATCTGCTGTACTTGATAGTAATTCTATCTAACAGCCATAACTATGGAGGTTAAAAGCAAAGTGCTTAGTTAAACATGAAACATACAGAATTAGATACGTGAAACATTATTTGTGTAAATTAAAAACAAACGCACAGATTCCTGTAAGATTGAATTAAATTGCAACCTATACATAAAAATTCCTAAAATGTCTTCTTTCATTCATCTATGTCCCTGGAGTCCCATTCATCAAAGTGTGGTAGCTTCCTTTGGTCATTCTTTCTAACTCCACTGATTAAAACAAAAACAAAAACAGAAACCAAACATGCTCGCAAAACAACTATGATGATGTATCATCCACTGAAGAAATTAAACAGACAGACAAACCATAAACAAACAACAAATAATCGTTCTACTGTCACCTAAGATTTAGAATAATAACATCTTGGGGATCATTTGTTTGCCAGGAAAATAAACTAATCAAATTAATTTGAAAAGAAAAATATTTATTCCTACCTATTAACAGACTAGAAAATCCATATGAAGAGTTTGGACTTAATTCTGAAGGTTAAAATCGTCAAAAAGTATTATAGGCAGGAGCATGATGGTATGAGGTTGGTATTTTAGTTATTTCTCAATTTAATAAATGGCTGTAATCACACAGATAATGAATATCCACTGTAGATATTTGAAAATATAATTCAGAAAAAAATATAAAGAAAAGAAAAATATAGACAAAGGAATAAAAAGAACTTTGTGGTCAGCCATTGTCTGCCTTATTGCTCTGAGACCCTTGGATGGGTTCAATGGAACACTGAAAAATTAGAACAATACTGGGCATTGCTGTACAGCACGAATTTCCTTTGAGGTTCTATAATGGATCCCCGAGTGCTGACATCATGCCTGCTCCTCACTCGTGGCCAGCTGTTGGAACCATCACAACAGTGAGGAACAAAAGGAAACACTGAGGGCCATATCCACTCTCTCGTATTCTTGGTCTTGAGGATGGGCTTTGGACCAATTTTCTGCTAGTTTGGAAATGATGCAAAGTGAGAGCAACTTGAGGAGTCATCATTCCTGCTAGGTTTTCATCTTATCTGGTCTGATGGTCAGCTGAGCTCAAGGACTCAGAGTCCTAGCTCTTACCTGAGGAAAACTTAAAGAATTGTGCTCCGAATCCTAGTCGTATTAGTCAGGGTTCTCCAGAGAAAGAGAAGCAATAGTTTATATGTGTATTTGTGTATACGAAATATTTATGTCACCTGTATGTATATATGTATATTCAGCTTGAGTCTGAAGGCAGACAAAAGTTGAGATCCCAGTTCAAAGACAGTCAGGCAGCAGGAGTTCTTTCTCACTTGGGGAAGGGTCATCCTTTAAGTCCTACTCAGCCCTTCAGTTGATTGGATGAGGCCCACCCACATTAGGGAGCACAATCTGCTTTATTCAGTTTACTGACTTAAATGTTAATCTCATCCAAGAACACACAGAATAACTTTTGGCTAAATATCTGGGTACTTCATGGCCCAGTCAATTTGACACGTAAAATTAACTCTCACGTTGGTTTTCCTTGTGTGAGTAGAGACTTTTTTTTTAACCAGTAACATAGTAATTTATTATCATTATCAAGTATTATGTACTGTACTTAATTGAATGTGCTATACTTTTCTTTTTCTCTTTTTTTGCTGAGGAAGACTCACCCTGAGATAACATCTGTGCTAATCTTCCTCCACTTTATATGTGGGTTGCCACCACAGCATGACTGACAAGTGGTGTAGGTCCACACCTGGGATCTGAACCCTCAAACCTGGGCCACCGAAGCACAGCACGCCAAATTTAACCACTATGCCATGTGGCCAACTCTGAGTATAGGCTTTAAACCTTCTATTTCCCCTTATCTTCCACATGGTCAATTATGTATTCTCCTTTGATCTTTCCCATTGGTATGTAAGCAAATTTTAGTGTTTACCATCTTCTGAAAATCCTGCAGTGACCCTACATCTCTCTCATGCTGTTTTACTATTTCTCTGCTCCTGTAAAAGTTTGGAAAGGATTGTCCTGATTAACTTTATTTCTCTCTCTCACACTTTTGTCTTTACGCCCTGCTATCAGTCTTTTCTTTGCATTGCACTCTAATAATTACTATCAACTTGTCAACCTTTTTTATTCTTGGTCTTTTCATAACTTCTTGGGAGCATTTGATGTGTGGACCTCTGTATCTTCCTGGAATCACTTTCTTTTCTTGTCTTAGCATTTCACCCTCTTTGTTTTCTCCTTCTCGAGCACTGGTTGCTATCTCACAGTTATTTTGTTGCCTCTTCTTCCTTGGTCAGACTTCTCAATTTTTTTTTTTTTTGGTAAGGAAGATTCAGCCTGAGCTAACATCTGTTGCCAATCTTCCTCTATTTTTTACTTTTTGCTTGAGGAAGACTACCCTGAGCTAACATCTGTGCCAATCTTCCTCCATTTTTTTTCCTTTTGCTTGAGGAAGACTACCCCTGAGCTAACATCTGTGCCAGTCTTCCTCTATTTTTCTTATGTAGGATGCCTCCACAGCATGGCTGATGAGTGGAGTAGGTCTGCACCTGAGATCTGAACCCATGAACCCAGGCAGCCAAAATGGAGCGTGCAGAACTTCAACTACTCTACCACTGGGCTGGCCCCAGACTTCTCAGTTTTGAAAGTTATACAGAGTTCAGTTCTTGGTCCTCCTATTTTTCTATCTGTGCTCTTTCTTCAGGTCTTGAGCGATCTAATTCAGACCTCTGGTTTAAATACCATCTGAACATTGATTATTGATTATTGGCAGCACTACTTTAAACTGCTCTTCCCTTAGGAAATTTGCGAAACTTCTCTCTGCTTCTGCATAGTCATATGCATATTCAAAATAATAATAGCAATTAAGACAGTTTTTGTTAGGATTGAATGGATTAATATGTGTAAATATTTCAAACTATGCCTGGTACAAAGTAAGCACAAAATAACAGCAAATGTTGTATATGCATGTGTATGTATCTGTACATTCATTTACTTCTAGTAACACAAACCCCTGTGGGGTTTTTTCATTTGTTCTGCCTTTCTAATTATTTAGTGGATCTTTCCTCCTTTCCTTCTCAATGGAGACATTTATACATTGGCATTGGCACCGGCAAGCTGTCATGGAAAAGAGCACAATCTGGAATCAAACATCGTAAGTTCCAGGCAAATATTCACAATCAATAAGCTGTGTGACCTTGTGCAAGTTACTTAACCTTTCTGTAACCTCAGTAACCTCTGAGTTGCCTCATCTGTGTAAAGGAGATTAAAATAATAGCAATGCTTGTTTTATGGAGTGATGAGAATTCAATTTCTTAATATGTGTAAATCACTTAGAGTTGTGTCCATAATGGAGTAGACTCTGTGTGAGATATAATTTATCATTATATGTAGTGAATCATATATGCTCATATTTTTCATTAATAAAGGTGTTTGTGGTTATCCTATTTTCCCATTGGATTATAAACCTGTTGAATATCAAGCCATATCAATGACTTTTATTACTCAGTGCCTCTACCAAGACAATGTATTGTTGATATAAATTAATCTTAGCAATTCTTTCAGTGAATAATATGCCGGTAAGATCTTGTATACACATCTTTTATTTTAGTAAACAAATTATGTATGACCTCTTATTACAGAAATATCTTATAAATAGAAGCTTACAATCAGAAGACAACTAACGCTGATGTACAGTGACAAAGTTAATGAGTTAAGATTCTTTTTTAATTTGTACATAGAATGCATTTATCATATACAATATAATGGTGTGAAGCTAGATAGGTCATAAAATTAGGACAAAAAGATGATAAGTGGTTTGTCAGAAAGGAAAAAGAACAAGATTATGAAATCAGTGTACTAAATGCTTTCAAACCCTTCTTCTGACTACTTTAATGAATGTGAACCCTAAGTAGCAATTACTGTGGGCATGCAAACCAGACTCTTTCTCATGTCATTTCTAATTTATCTTTGTTGCCATAGAGATTAATTCTAGCTTGTTTTAAAGCCATGGCCTAAGTTCAACTGTAATTAATGTCCAAAGAGATATTAGAAATTTTGCAATTAGAGGAGTGTTTTTATCCCTACTTCTCAAGTGAGAGAATGTTTAGTTTTAACTAAGAGGCATTAATGCCTCTCAGTAAAAAAATAAATTTTGTTTCAATGTACTCTCAGTCAATATTTATGTAAATAATAAAACAGTTAGGATATGCTAGGATTTTCTTAAATTAAAAATGATTATCTTCTACAGCATGAGTATAATGACAGTCTTAAATATGTTATACACGCAATGCATTTCCTAACAACATTTTAGTAGTTTTTTGTGATTAATAAGAAGAAATATATGAGTAAGATAAATTCACCTATTTTCTTTAATGTATATATAGAAATGTGTATACTTTTTAAAAATTTACACTGTATATGGGTGTCTATGATAAATATCATGACTAGGGCCTGAAGATAGTAAATAGCTGAGGTTAAATATATCAATATTATATATATATTTATATATAATTATAATTATTTTATATAGAATTATTTTATATGTAAATATCAAAACAGATATTTATTCATCTGCTACTATGTGTAAGACACATAATTCAGGTCCTGCTTGTTCTGACATTGCTTTTAAGATGAACAATAAATATTTTCAGCCTGCCAAATATATTTCAGTCACCATCCTAGGTACTGGGGCTATTCAAGATAAAATCCTTACCCTCAGGGTGCTTATGTGCTAGGAGTAGGACAGGTAGACAAAAGTCCATGCACATAGAAAGTTGAATCAAATAAATTCTTCAGGAATGGTAAACAATATGAAGAAGCTGAAATAGTTTTATACATTTGAAAGTGGCGTGTATATGTAGGAGAGTTCTTTACATGAGGCGATAAGGAGGGTCCCTCTGCCTTGGAGCTTCTTGAAGATCTCTGTGAAGAGCATCCCAAGACAAAGCATAGGGACAAATGGTCTGAGACAGAATGCACAGAGTTATACTCCAGAGGCTGAAAGGGCAGTGTGCCTGGGGAAAGTAAGAAAGGAGAAGAGTAGGGGGAGATGACACTGAGTGAAGACCAGATCATGCAGGGTCTTGAGTGCCTTGGCAAGAAGTCAGATTTTATTTTCTTGCAGTGGGAACCTGCTGGTAGTAATTGATTACATTTAAAAAATTAGAAATAAGATTCTGGCTTCTGAATGGGCAGTAGGAGAGGAATAGTGGGAAACAGGGAGATAGCAAAGTATTTGGTGGTTGACGTAAAGTGGATCAGAGATGATGGTGAATTAGACTAAGGCTGTGGTTACTAAGAAGTGGTCAGATTTGGAATATGTATATTTTGAGAGACCTTCCTGATGAATGAAATGGAAGTGAGTAAAAGAGAGGAGTCAAATAAGACTATAGAAGTCCTTCCTTATCCATGGGGGATACGTTTGAAGACCCTCAGTGGATGCCTGAAACCACAGATAGGACCAAATCCTATATGTACTACGTTTTTTCTAATACACGCATACCTGTGATAAAGTTTATAAATTATGCACAATAAGAGATTAACAGAAATAACATATAATAAAATAAAACAATTATAACAATACACTGTAATAAAAGTTACTGCAGATTTTAGCAACCTCAGCATCCAATTTTTTTCTTTACTTATTAAGTCTAGAACTTTCACCTTTTCACTTAAAGGAAGCACTTTACGGTTTCTCTTTGGCATACCTAAATTGCCAGCATCACTACTCTTGAGCTTTGGGGTTATTCTTAAGTGAAATAAGGGCTACTTGAACACAAGCACTGTAATATCACAATAGTTGATCTGATAACTGAGATGGCTACTAAGTGACTAATGGCTGGTAGCATTACAGCGTGGATCCGTTGCACAAAAGGAGGACTCACGTCCCAGGTGGGATGGCACAAGATTTCATCATGCCACTCAAAATGGGTCATAATTTAAAACTTACGAGTTGTTTATTTCTGGAATTTTCCATTTAATACTTTTGGTTGACCGTGGCTAACTGAAACTGTGCAAAGCCAAACTGCAGAGAAGAGGTGACTACTGTATTAGGTTTTGTTTGTTTTTCCTGAGGATCTGAGCTGATGTGGCTGCCATTTGTGAAGATGGGGAAAGTTTGAAATACAAAAAGTAAATATCTGGGCAGCATGTAATACATTGTTCTCTTTGGGCTGCATTTAGTTTGAGATGTCTACAGATGCCACAGGAAGATATCAAAAAGGAAATTAGATACATGACTTGAGAGGTGAAGGAAGAAGGCAAAACTGGAGAGATCAGTTTAGGAGTTGTCAACACTTAGAACATATATAAAGTCATAGGAGTATATGAGACAACATAGCAAGCAAGTTTACCTAGACAAGAGAAGAAAGCTAAAAATGAACACCTCGGGCATCCAAAATTTGGTGGTCTAGAAAAGAAGAAGAACCAGCAAAAAATACTGTGACAAAAGGATAGAGAAATAAGAGGTAAACCAGGAGATTGAGGGATTAAACAAATCTAAAAACAAAATAGTTTGAGAAGAAATGGTCGGCAAATCCTGCCAAGTGGCGTGAGAAGTTGAGTTAGCTTGGCTTTGGTATGATGCAATCTGTGCTGGCCTCAATTCCTTGGGGAGGAAAAGCCCCAATGGAAATGGTTAAGAAAGTATTGAAGGTCAGGATATGGAAACAGTGAAGAGAGGCAAACCTTTTGGGAAGTTCAGCTCTGAAGGAAAGCAGAGAAAGCAGAGAAAGGCTAACAAGGGGGCACAAATTAATTCACTTATTTCATTCAGAAAGTAAAACATGAAAGTTCTTTGGCTGCAACAGTTGTCAGAGTATTTACCTTCAGGATTGGTTCAGGTAATCTAGATGGATAGGTAAATACTATTTTCTGCGTGTTGTTATTCTTCTCTGGAGTCTTTGAACCTCCAAGCTTGGTGAAGGACAAAGACCTTCCCAGATGAGTAGATTCTTTATTAAGTATAAGGCATTTGAGTAGCTGTGAAACAGCACATAAAACATTCACCAGTTTAAACTAGTTTTGCTTCCTTAAAACAGGTTATTGATTAATCAAACCTTGCTCCATAAAAGAGACAGCACAGCACATGTGCCAGGCAGAAACCCACATCCTCAGGATGACCCAGGAACAAAGAATCTTCAGAAATGTTGCCACCAGAGCCTTTACGAAGCAAGAAGTCGTTCAACAAGGAAAATCTGGCTTCCAGCAGCCCAAGTAGCTTGATTACCATATATGGACTGATTCTAGATTAGCCAATTAGCTTCTGCTTCTAACTCCTTAAATTTAGCCCCAAACCCTGAATTGGGGAGATAGATTTGAGAGCCTTGCCTCCTGTCTCTTTGCCAGTCGACTTTGCAATACAGCTTTTCTTTTCTCAAAAGCTGGTGCCATAATATTAGCTTCTATCCACTTTGGGCAGTGAGCCCCTGCTGGGTGACAGCCACACTTTCTTAGTAGGACTTGTAGTCAAGCGCAGAGTTTGTACTACATACCCATAAGGTTGCTACATTTTGGAGCTTCTAAAGTAAAAAGAAATAGCCTCAGTCATGGATGAGCTGGCAGCCTAATTACTCCTCATTAACTCCTGAGTTTGTCTTATATTTGGGATTGTAAAATTTAGTGCCATATCCATTATGTTACCTCCTTTTGGGGGAAAATACATCATTTGTTCTAGATAGATAAAAATGAATTCACTGTCATAGTTACTTTGGAATTAAAATTAAAAGTCCATCAAAAATAACTTCCATATTCAACTTTTCTGGAGAAAAGTAGAAAGCACAAAAGCATCAGCAATGTGTGTAAGTTGGCAAGTGTCCTTGTCTGCCACTTTCCAAATTGTTTTAGCAATGTTTGGCAAGAATCTATCACAAATTATGGATGCTTATAATTTTGCAGTATGGGAAAGCAGATGGAGAAGACGAATGAACAGAGAGAATGTTTCTTCCTAGGAAACTGATTGGTAATAATAATAATCTTTAAAGAAGGCAAAAAAAAAAGTGAGAATGATCCACTGACTTTTATATATATTTGAGAACTTACCTATTTGAAAAAGTCTTCAACTTATACAAAATTAGAAACTAATAAAAAGTAAAATATCTGCCAAAAATTACTCTACAATGATGCACAGTGTACAAACTGAAAAATATTCTGGCTACTACAAAAGCATAATTGTTTCATTAAAATGTCTGTTTGCTAAGGAAAATAATTAAACTGGCAGTTAATTGAAGAAACAGCATACAATCGATAGTGGCTTGTTTTTCTTAGAGGTAAAATTTCTGCGCTCCTAACAAATGAGATCATTTTTCAATTTTTTTTTTTTAACTCAAGAGCAATCATATGGAAAATCATGGTAAGTTTATAAAATGACCATATTCTAGAGGAAGTAAATTGAAAATAAGCAAGTTATTATTTAAAAATAATTCATAATGGCGCTTTGTGGTTTATAACCCTATTACATAATGGTACTTCTAAGGAGGACTGAGCTCTAGGGTCAGAATAGGGGTCAAATCCTGGGCCACTTAATTCTTGCAAATGACTTGGCCCCTTCAGTCTCATTTACCTTCACGGTACTACACCCAGGATCCAACTGCTTCTCATCGCCTCCACCACTACAGCCCTGGTCCATGTTGCCCACCTCTCACCTGGGTTCTTGAAATAACCTCCTAACTGGTTTCCCTGATTTGAATCTTGCTCCCTTCAGACAATTCTGAAAATGGCACTTGGAAAGATCCTGTTAAATGTAAGTCACATCATGATGCTCTTCTTTTCAGACTCTCCAGGTCTTCAGGCCCATTTGCATTCTCTCCCCATCTCTTATACCTCTGCCGTCATCTTTTGTACTTCCGCCTGCTCCTGTTTCTCCACACGTGCTGGTCTCCTTGCTGTTCTTTGAACACACTGGGCATGCTCCAGTCTCTGACTCTTTCTATTTGCTACTCCCTCCACCTGGAGCACTCTTCTCTCAAGATCTTCATGACTGGCTCCCTCACTTCTTTCAGGTCTTCCTTCAGGAGAGCTTCCCTAAACATCCTCTTTCAAAACTCTGACTCACTAGGCTGTTAAGGGGATTAAGCAAGATAAAAATATCCAACTCACAGGCTAAAGGCAACATTTACATGAAAGTACCTAGCACACTGCTTGGCAGATAAAAGGTGATGAATTAATGTTAATAGAATTTGCATCTGAATGAAGAGAAAATGTTATGTAAATATGGAAATCATTTATTTGGGTCCTGCTTTTGTGTCTAGGAAATTATATGGCTGATTTTTTGTGGGAAATTTTGTAGAGCACAGAATCTTACCCAATTATGTGATTGTTCCTAATCTCCTTATTCATGCATATTGAGATAGTTTCTATTTTTCAGTCATAAAATATTTAAGTCTTCATGAATATCTTGCCAATGTCTCATGTCCATAGACCACCGAGAACAATCCTGTGGTCAAACAGAGTTGGGTTTGTTGAGTATTGCAATGAGGGAGCTGGAGACCACACTCCATGGGAACTGTGGCACCCTCTCAGTAAGAGGGTATTAGAATGGACTTACAGGTTTGGGCTTGTATTCAGTAATTTTAGGGATATATTCAAGAAAGTAGTACTAGGGGTTGGGTGCTTTCAGGAAGGAGAGCCAATTCTGTGACTGAGTGTCTGAATTTTTATGTAAAGTGTAGGAGGAAAGAAGTGAGGCTAAAACTGTAATTGGAAAAGTAGCAGGAATCACTTATGTTAGTTGGGGCAGGGGGGTGTTTGGTTGTGTGTGGTTTCCACAACAATCTTGTTATTGTTTGTGCTCAGCCGTGACTACTGAGTGGCCTTGTTTTTTGTCTCACTTCATCATGGTCACATAGTGAGCTTGTCTGGTGTTGATGACCTGTGAGATTATTTATGTTCAACAGGAGAACACCATGGCCTCCCTTTGTGTACTGAGGCTAGCTCCTGGCAACACCCAGGCCTGACCGCCAGAGCGAGACCAGCTCCCAAATGCCATTGGGTACTTTCCCCTTTCCCAGGCTTTGTACATATGCACACATATATTGAAACTTGGTTTTGATGATTTCAGCACCGTTTTTTTACTAAGTGCTAAGCCACCCAAATTTAGATGATTTGTTCTTAAGATATATAATCCTTGGGAAAAAAGTCAGCATAATTTTATATCCAAATTCAGCTTAATTGATTTGTAATACAATTTTGGTTGAAATTGATACTCAGGCTTTCTTATGTAAATAGTTATAAATATCCAAATATAGCCTAACTAAATAATATTTTGGAACAAAGGAGGCTCGCCAGACACATCTGTAATGTATGTATCATTTTTTAAGAATGCATTATCGCAATTAAAAATAGCATTTGTAATAAAAGTAAACAGAAATAAAAATTGCGATGCAGAACATTCTAGTAATTTAATCGTGAAGAAACATCCAATTTCCTCAAGTGCCCTTTAAATATTATTGTAGTTTGCATAAATTCACACCACTCGTCTTTTAGTTCTCTGTGAGGAGATTTGCATTTAAAAGTTATTTATTATTTATGAATATCCCATTTATTAAAAAAAGATTATGCCAGTTTATTTAAATGCTAGTCAGCTATTGATGCTTAAGATAGTAGCTATTACACTAAAGTTAAATCTTTCAGCATCATGTTTTAAAATCTTATTGGGTTAGATGATTATCAGGACAAGTGGTTCTCACATTATATATAGACAGATGGACAGGTAAATAGATAAAAAGCTTATAGGTAAACTTTATAGACTTTTAGCTCCGAATGATCGTCGGGTCAAATCCCGTTTTTTTGTAAGGAAAATGAGACACAGACATTAAATTACACTCTAAGCCATGCAGAGCTGAAATAGGAACTGGAGATTTTGACTTCAGAGTCAAGTCTTTTCCACTAGGACACTTGTCTTATCTCTAAGTTGAAAATCCTCTATGGATTTATTTCTCACACAGCAATTCACATAAATTCAACATTTATTATCAGGGTACCCAGGAAGAACAAGAATGAAATCATCAGGCTTCTTTTATTTCATTACATTTTGCAAGCCTGAGAAAAAGCATAATAGATGGCAAAATGTTCCAATAAAGGTAGACATAGGTGATTTTCTGTTGCATGGTATGGAATGAGAACTTCAAAAATGATAAACACTTGTGTTGACAACTCCCAAGCAGGCTATTTTTTTTTTTTAATTATTAGCTAATTTTACTCAAATTGATGCCTAAATCAAGAATATTGGAGCCTCTCCAAACTTTGATAGAAATTATGACTGTTTTAGGTTAAAACACTCTAAATAAGTAGGTCAATATATTGCTTGCTCTTCATGAAGCGTGTCCTATACATGTAATAGTTAAGGAGCTTATATTCTTTGAAATGCAATTCCATAGCATGTTTCATTGTTTTACAAGATGGGACTTGGGGGAATAATTGAAAGCGGATTTAGAGTAGAAAACATTATCTTTAAAGTTCTATTTTATGCAAGAAATTATTTCTTAAAGAGAATGCTTCCAACTAATCGGTAAGAAAATAAACATAAAGAAACAAACTTCTCATGGATTTCACCCTAATTTTAAAAGTTTTGGCATCTCTTTTTCTTTTAACAAGTCTTTTTTATTTTTACAAGAATTTTTAGACTCATAAATTTAGTTAGAAATTTCACGTGTTCTCCCCAAATCCCTTTTTTAAAATCCCACATACTAGTCCACGTGCATGTGTGATACACTTTGCTAAATGAAACACTCAATTATAAGACTGTGTTTGCTGTGTGCCAATTCAGTCCATGTTTTTGCACTGATGAGGGCATCCTTATTTAACACCTCATAAAAAGAAAAGCCAGCCTCTTCCAAACGAACTAATTTATGGTACCCCAAGGATCTGTGCTTAAAAAAAGGTCTCCTACTGTATGTAAAGGAGGTTTAATGCTTTTAGCCTACTTAGATACTACAGATTCCATAGACCTTGGAAATAAAGATGCAAATCACAAAACAATAAATTCCAGGTTTGTAACAAACACCCGGAAGAAAACTTTAACAAATCATAACCGTCAGCGAAATAGATGATGAAAATCTTTGTCATGCAAAAGAATACAAATCATTGTGCTGTTGCAAGCATTTCTTTCTCTCATTTCCCTCTCTCTGTCTCTCTCTCTTTCATAGCAGGCACATCATCAACCTTAATGATAAAAGCTTTCCACAAAAATAATTCTTAAGCCTTAGGAACAAACACCTCTTTGGCACCCTGAGAGAATATTCCACAAACATCATCAATCTCCTTTGGCTCATGATTTACAACCTTTCCTTTTGGCCAATTTGAGCCATTTGTGAGCATGCCCCAGCAGCGTCACACTGGGATTTTCCTCCACTTTGCCCTCTAAACACATAGCAACCTCACTGTGTGCCCCTGCCAGTTTGGAAGCACGTGCTTGACAAAGGAATCCAGTACAAACTACAGCTATTAGGCTGTAAAAGCACTTTCCAAAGCAGCTGCTTATTAATGCCTGGACTCTCCAGAAAAATGGAGACGGGGTTAGATATTTCTATGTAGGTCTGGAGCCAATTTGTTCCGTTTCATATGTTAATTGTCAATGGCTTTCAGAAAGCCAAGTAATGATAACTTCAGGGCATGAAATACGGGTTTTTCAAAAGGAAAAAAATCAAAGTCAGTGAAATCATTTGTATGGGTGTGTATTTCTCCTAACCAAACTTGTATCTCAAGAATAGTTAACAGTTGTCTGATAAATGCAATCTTTCTGGATGTTTTCCTTGAAACTCAGGAAAGGAGTCTGTACCACAGCTGAATTCATTTAGAATGTGCCTAAACCCACTCTTACCCTGTGTGCTCACTAAAACAGATGCACATACATTATTAATTGTTGACTAACTTGCAATCATCATCAAGGGCAGAAAAACTATACCCCCATCAGGAAAGCACACAAACATTATGATTACTTGAAAACACAGGCAGATCTTTAAGATGTCTACATATATTGAGTGAAATAGTATCAACTGACATGTCTAGCAATATTTGTGAAGAAAGCTTTGCAAAGCAAAATGTTTACTATAACCAAGTGATGCAAACCAGACAAATTGTGAAGCTGGGCACTTGACAGAGGAGTCAGAATTCTTTTTCTCCTTCTCCATCCCCACCAAATAATGTGTGCTGTATATACAGAGTGGGAGGGAGCGAATGCAATAAGGACATATCACTTTGGTCTTAACTGTAAGTCTTAGATTTTTTTTTATAGTTAGATTACATTATAGGAAGTGATGGTTCACAAACCAGAGCACTCAGGTGGTCTGGTGAAGGGCAATCAGATTGTAGGACAACATCTATTTGAGGAAAATCAAATTCATGTTCATTACATAGGCAAAGGGCTTCATCTGTTCATTTTCCTCTTGCCTTGAGTTTTATATGCTCTGTGGTATGGCTGGGATGTTGTCATTCTTAAGTATCAAGTTACTGAATCAGAACCAACTATAGGTTTGGAAGATGCACTCTCTCCTACACTGCTGGTAGCATTTTAAAGGGAAACATTTTGAAAGGCATTATCAAAATAGTTTTCTACTGCCTTAAAAATATCCATATACTTTGACAGAGTAATTTCACCTTCTGAATTTATCCCAAGGACATAATCTGAAATTCATATAAAGATTTCTATAGAGACATTCACTGTGTTATAACTAAGCATTGGAGACAAATACTCAAATCATAAGAATAGTAAACTAAATTATGGTATATACATATGCTGGGATAATGTGAAGCCATTAAATTACACATATGCAATATATTCAATTATATATCATATGAAAGGAAATGCATGTTATAATGTTAAGTAATAAAAAGCTACCCATGACTTCTCACACAATGTGATCTTTATCAGAAAAATACACACTCAGAAAAAATATGGAAAGAAAACATTGAAATGTTAAGAATGATTTCTCTCTGGGTGGGATTATGGCTGATCCTAAGTTATTTACTCATTTTTCACTCTTCTAAATGTTTTATTTACACAACCACAAAGATTCCTTTAGAAGTGGTTTTTATAGAGGAGAAAGCGTAGTATATTCACAAGACTATTTTATCTTTCCTGGACCCAGAAGGGAATACCTTTTCCTGCCCCTATGTATCAAGTAGGGGTTGTGTTTCTGGATCTTATCAACAGCAGGTGGACAGAAGTGATGCATCGCTTCTAGCCCGATGCGGTCAAGTGTGGCTGTGCCTTTTCCATGTGCATGATCTTGTCTCTTCTATGGTGGAAGTGAAAGATTCCTGGATAGTGGAGCAGCCCAGATCTATTAGCTACCACCGGAGCAAGTGCTAAACATGTGGGCTGTGCGTTTCTTTGTTACTTCAGTATAACCTAGCACTTATCAGCTGTTTTACTGTGATACAAGTTACTTGCTAGTTTTCTTTACTTAATGATAAAATCACAGATATGTGAACAACGCAAAATAGGAGTATGTAAGATATTGCTGCTCTTATGTGCCCTCATTATTTGACGTAGGTCTGTTTAAAGCTGTGAAGAAATGTTAGAGTATTGAGATTCTTAGCCTGATTGTTCATCTCCTTACATTGGGAGTGGCTGGTTTCCAGATTTTATATTAGAGGCAAAAATATGGCAAATATGTAGATGTTACTGCTGCAAGAGGCTTTTTTCAATTCAGGAAAATTTTTTCACACTTGCATGCTTTTATGCAGACTGTTCCTTCAGCCTGTAATTTCTCCTTCTCTATGTGACAAACGCCTACTCATTCATTACAACCAAACTCAAACGCCATGCCTCGATAAAGTTTTGTTCAATCCAGCCCCCAATGTGTATGGACATCATTCTACCTAAGCTCTGGGTCCAGAAATAATGATTTAAAAATATTTTATGTCCTCCAGTCCTAACAAAGAACCTAGCAGAATATACATAATCATTAAATTTGGTATGATTTCCAAAATGTTTCATTTGTAATATCCAATGTTTAGCAATTCTACTGTGACAGAAACATGAGTATTTCTCATTACATGTTCTTCCTATCTAACTTAACTATGATAAAGATGCTCTACCTTGAGATACTATTGATTCTGAAATTTTAATATAATTCTAACTCTTTTCCTTCAGTAACTGAACTTGCTCTTAAAAGAAGCTAACCTTACTATTTACCTTTCCTAATGGTTTAAAGTCAACTTCAATGCGAACTTTTTAATGTTAAATAACAATTTCTTTAATTAAGTTTTTACTAAGTGAATATCCTAGTGTATAAATCTTAGCTTACTTGTGTGATGTATGGACTACTATGCAGTCATTAAAAAGAATGTAGTAAATCTAGTTATGCTACCACAGAAATTTCCATTATATGTTTTGGAGTAAAAAAATAATGAGTGAGGATATTCCATGTTAAGTTATGGACTTCTGCTTCCACTTAAGATGAAAAACTCAGGAATATATTGTTTCCACCCTAATGACACAAAAGCTAGATAATCTAAAAAATCTTACCTTTTATTTATCTTATTCAGGATGCTGAGTTCCCCAGGCAATCAGGCACATTGAATCCAAAGTCCCTCCGAGGACACAGGATACCTGGAGTTTTTTTCCTTTGGTACAACATGGAAGGAAGAGGCAGCCACAATAAAAGTGAGTAATCTGAAAATATCTAAAATGTTAACATATTGTTAAAGGCTGAGTGAAGGCTCTGTGAAAGTTTAGAATCTCTAGGAAAGTCGGCTGTCACTCAAAAGCTCTTCTCCGTGGGCCTCCATCCAGTAATTATGATGGAGACTGGGAAAGAGCAGGGCAGCTGAGAGAGTTCCCTTTGGTGGCAGACGGGCAGGGAGCCGCTCTCAGCTCGCGCAGGTCCTTCCTCCTCTGAGGCAAAGCTGGTTGCCTCTGAGAAAGAGGAAGGAATCTCCAGTCCTCACCACAGTCACTGAGCAAGTATCTTAATCAGCTCAAATTACTGTAACAAAATACCATTGACTAAGTGGCTAAAACAGCAGACTTTTCTTTCTCAGGGTTCTGGAGCCTGGGACGTCTGGCTCAGGGTGCCAGCACAGTCAGGTTCTGGTGAAGGCCTTTCTTGACTTGCAGATGGTTGCCTTCTTGTTGTATCCTCACGTGGCAGAGATAGGAAACTCTATTGTCTCTTCCCCTTCTTTATAAAGGCACTGATCCCGTCATGCAGATTCCACCCTCACGACCTCATCTGAACCTACGGCCCTCCCAAAGGCTCCACTTCCTGATACATTCACATTATTGGGTTAGGGTTTCAACCCATGAATTCTGGGGGAACACAGACATTCAGTCTATAACAGCAAGTAACATTGACAATAGTCTACCACCAGATTGAAAGAGCAAGAAACTTTCCTGCCAGTGGTCCTAGGCAAATGCACTCTGTTACTGAGGGAGGAGTAGAAGTCAAAGCCATCAGTCCCTAGGGAAGGGGCAGGAAAACCACCTGGGCACAGGACCTTGCACTGATATAAAATGGATGTCTGCTACTACTGAGAGAGGGGCAAAAAATTCTCTGCCACCCACGACCATCCACAGAGACAAGGCAAAGTTTGGCTGCTAAAGTTTAGAGAGAAACAGGAATGCTGAGACAGTCCCACTCTTGAAGCCCAGGTTCACAGACCTAGCCTAAGACTACAGTTGCACTAAGACAACCAAGAAACTGCCATCCATCCCCCACCATAAGCTTCACATGGAGTCACAAGCAATAGTGGCCTACAACTGCAGAAGTGTCACAGCATGGAGAGGGAGCCCTCTCTGTGACGTAGGTGTTCAGAGCCCTCTGAAACAGAGTGGAGCAGAAACACTGAGAAAACCCTCCAGCACACTTAGTCCCACACTAAACACAAGGGAGCAGCAGCCCACCACTACATGAATAAATTGACTGGTTTATCTCCTCTTCATCCCCCATCAAACACACACGAACAGCCCAAGAGAAGAGTTATGCTCATTTCCAGGCATGAATGCTACGCGCCTCAGTCTCTGCTATTCTCCTCCACAATGTCAAGCATTGAGAAAATATGAAACATACAAAAAAGTAAGAGGAAACAACATCTTGTCAAGGGATTAAGCAGTCTGTGATCAAGACTTTGAGGTAATCCAAATGTTGGGTTAGGAACATCAAAATAACTATAATTAATATTTAAAGCATCTAAAAATTGTAGGGTATAATATAATACTAATATAATTTAAATCAAGTTTTACAAAATTAAAAATAGATATTAGATTAATAGATGGGTTAATTGACAGAAAAATATTATTTTAAAATTGTCGTTCAAATTCCCCTTCAGGAGACAACTGTATTATTTTTGAAAATATTTCAATAACGCAATTGAGATTGGGTAAGATTTTAATGTCTTGAGTTATCAGGAGAAAATACGTCAGAAGAGACAGGGAAATTGTTCTTCATCTAAAATAAACGTGGGAAAGACCTAAAAAGCAAGAGAAATAAAGGGATGTCCAGAAACATGGCGGTGTCTAAAGAATGACAGTGAGGAGTATTTAACTGTCTAGTAAAATTAGTTCTATAGCAGTTTGACACCCTCTCCTTTTTCTGCTCACAAACTTCTAGAAAAGTTGACCCCATATGCAACAACTTTGTGTGACGTTTGGCATGACATGTGGGGAGAAACAAGGAAAGAGTAGAAAGAAGCATACTTGAGAAAAAAAATAAATTCAGCAGAATCAGAAAGAAGTCTTTAGCAATAACCAAGGGAATTCTCAGAATTCTGGAATACACTTTGTGCAATCTACAGAACATGGAATGGGGATCCAAGCCAGTCTTTTTGATATTAAGGGCTGAGAGACCCTCAATTAATATCTGTTACATGACTACACCTAGATAAAAGACAAACATTCATCCATGAGCAATATATATTTTCATTGTGCTATTTTTAATCTAAATTGAAAGAATTTTTGCCCACTTCCTTAATTATCAAACAGGTTTTTGCCCTCATAGAGAGAAACAAAACTTTACCACAAAGCCACACCAAAAATCTGATCTTGCCATTCCTCTGGCAGGATGGTATTTAGTAAAGCTGAGGAAAGAAAGTGAAAGAGTATGGGAGAGAGTAATGGTGACGGCCTCCATTCCTCCATTTTCTATGCATTTTTGGGGCTGAGGAGAATGTAACTTTAGGATGGGTTTCACTGGAGAAGAAAATTATAATACTTTATCCACGATATTTTGTCATAGAAAGAGTACTTCCTTTTAATGGCTTCTTTTTGTGAAAGGATCAAGAGCATTAAGTATAACGTGTTTACAGCAAACCCTTACTCTACTGGTTATCTTGAATGAGTGCAAAGCTTTCAGTCTTTACTTGCATTTCCCTATTACTTTTATTGTTACAATAAGCATGTATTACTTTCACATTTAGAAATCACAGAAAATAGTAAATATTTAAATAGAAATAGGCATTTTTAATCTTATTACAAATTAGGTGCTTTTACTTTATTTTTAAAGGATCTTTTCCCAAATAATTCCTTCCAACACTTGATTTTTGTCCCTCTATATAAGCTGGAAAATAGTTAACCATTATACGATAAGAGCAATTTTCTAGTTTTCACATAAGTTTTCATATGTCTATAAGTTTCATATGTCTATAAGTTTTTCTGCAGGTTGTTACATGCTCTTCATAGATGTAATGTTAGTAACTTCAAAATATTTTGATTAGGAAATGCATTGTAGTATATATATATATATTCTACTATTGTTAGACCATATAAGTTTTTCTTTTCTTCGACTTTTTCTCTGTAATGAACAATCTATTTTTAGTTAAGTTACTTTGGTTGCAAGTAACAAAAACCAAATTGACTTAGCTTACACAAAATAACAAAGAAAGAAAATTTTAGGGAGGTTCTCCTTACAATCCAAGGACAAGTTGGACAGTTGTAAGTTAGATCTGAGACTGGGACAGCTCTGAGACTCTCCATAGGAAGTCGTTTTCATGTTCTCTCCTCCACTCAGCTATTCACATCAATTCTCCCAGCTCTCAACCTCTATGTCCCTCAGTTCAAATTTCGAGAAGGAGAAAACCTGATTGACTTGATTTGTGTCAGGTGTCTGCCTACCTCTAATCAGCGATATACAAACATGGCGGCTAGTGAGAGAGAGATGACCCCTTGTGAATCTGGACAAATAGTTCCTAGCAAAGGGCTGTGCAGATAGCCCACTAACCGTCTCTGAGGGTGTGATGAGCAGTTTTGAGCATAGAGCTTTTTCTGGATATAGAATTATTTCCTTTCAATAAATTTCCAGATATAGATTTTCTCAGTAAAAGGATATAAATCTTTGAACGATTTCTTTAAAGATTGATATCTTCATTTTCCTTGGTAGTGCTTGTTATAAACAACCTCCTCTGTTGATGTCATCGAAGCCAGTGCCTTCCTTACTATTTACAAGTAAATAATTTTCCATCCTGTACCTGGAGCTCCAATCCTACGCCTGAGCTCCAGACTCATATATCCAAGCTGCTTACTTCTAATCTCCCACGAAAGTGTCACTGGCACTTCCACACCACCAGACCTAAAATTAAACTCATAATGTTTCAGCCCACACCTACTTCTGTTCCTCTATTTACCTGAATTAAAATAGTCAATAGTTCTCCAAAAATTTAAGATACGTTTCTTCTCCATACCTAGAATGTCTTCATGGTCAGACTCCAGTCTGTTTTTCCCACTACCTGGTATGTTGTCCTCCCTCCC
Source organism: Equus przewalskii (assembly GCF_037783145.1). NCBI lineage: Eukaryota > Metazoa > Chordata > Mammalia > Perissodactyla > Equidae > Equus > Equus przewalskii. The sequence continues at coordinate 17,755,527 of NC_091854.1, forward strand.
ACTATCACATGTGTGTACGTGTGTCTTCCTGTGCTCCAGCCATGAAAAGTCAACCTCTCATTTCTCTTCTGTTCTCTCTACAGAGCCATTCTTTACCTCTCTGACTAAACAACTTCAGCTCAGCTCAAGTGCTAACTTCTCAAACATTTTTTCAAACTTATTAATTAATTGACCCACTCTGCTCCTGTAGCACCTTTTATGTAACTTTAGCACAGTGTTCGTCAAGTGGAACAGTAATTATTGGTACATATGGATTTATTCCCACATAAGTGATCTCCATTTGGATGGAACTCTATTTGTCTCATGATACCTTTTAATCCTTGCTGCCCAGGAAGTGCTTGATGTACAGAAGTCACTTTGTTGTCTGATACATTTGGATGCATATTGATAAATTTCTTCCAGAAAGTCCTATGATGTCTCCTGGTTATGCTGTTCCCTACTGTCCCCTTCTGAAAAGTGTCATGGCTACACAGAGAAACAAATTCTGCTATCAGGGACCAGAGTTTGAACCATTGACTAGGCAATCTAGATAATCCAACAATGTTTAACCAGTACAAAAATCTTATCTGGACTTAGAGAGTTTGAAGAAGAAAGAAAGACAGAAACAGGTTATGAGAGAATGGCTAGAACTCCATTCTGCCAGGGTGTGATACAAATGAAAAACAGAACTTTCCTTTTGGCCTTACTTTCAATTATTTGAAATATGAATATAGTTTGTTTTTACTTTTTGAATTTAAAGGAGTCTGTACTTCTACCCCTTAGCCGGCCTCCTTCTGAGATTGCTGTACTTACACTAAGAGATGGGCCAGCTCTCTCAGATCTCAACCATTTCTAGGGCAAGTCATCGTGGATCCTAACATAAGCTTTATCATTTTTCTTAAGCTTGCTTATCCCTTTGAAGCCTAGGCAGGCAACAGTAAAAATGGACTCTGACTAAACCAAAAGGAATTGGCCAAAAAGATACTAGGGATTCAGAAAAACAATAGGAGTTAAAAGGTCCACATTTGAGTGTCACTAAGATCTCAGGGAGCTCTAAAGATTAATAAACAGAAAAAGTAGCTACTGAGTATCTACTCTGTGTTAGCAAGATCCAGGTGTCCAAGAGGAAGAAGATGAAATCTCTACCCGTGATGGTTTTCTAGCCATTTTTAGCCCTGCAGAAATCTTAGAACATACAGCAATGGGATGGGCAAGCTTCCTTTTCACCTAAATCTAGTGTAAATTTAGGAAAATAATTGCCTATTGGTGGTCAACTAGTAAAATCTATACTTAATAAATGTGGAGTGAAGCAAATGAATTGCTTTTAAATGAATAATTACAGATCCTGTAAGACTCATCATTTCTGTGTTGCTCTGATTATTGAATGATTTCATAGACAACCAGAGAGAGAGACTGTGTATGCATGAGTGAGTTCTGTGGTGGTTCAGAATGATGAGAAGTTATTACTAATATTTTCAAGCAAGAGAAGTTAAGGAAGGCTTCACTTTTGAGGTTGCCCTTTGTGCTTTGAAGAAGGAATTGGACTTCCTACAAGATGGGGTTGGGAAAGGGCGTTGAAGGCAGAGATAACAGCATGTACAAAAGCACATGGACACATAAGTTCCAAGCACGCTGAAGCCTCTGAGGGTAATGCATTGTGTCTCTACTGAATAGATGGCATCAGGGAAAAACAGTTCTCAGGACAGAAAAACAGTAGGGCAGCCTGTGAAAGCTATGAATGCGAAGGAATTGCACTTGACCATCTAGGTCATGGGTTGTAGGAGAAAGCTTTCAAAGAAAGGAATTAGATGATGACATTTACAATTCAGAAAGGTTACAATAGCATCAATGAAGCAAACAGGGACAAGGAGTAGATAATGGGAAGCAGCTGAGACGAGGGTAACAGTCAGGATTTCTTGGAAAAACAACTAAAAATAATTTCAAATATTGTAATGTAAAAAGTACTAGAAGGCAAACATAGCATAAAACTTACAAGCAAAGAGTGTCAATCATCCTTTTTAAATATTTATGAGTCAGCCTGCAAATACTTTCAGGTAGACATTTTTTAAGTCATGTTCTTTATTAAAATATTTTTAAAATTTCAAGCAGCTATCTGTATAAAACATTCTCGACTCATGTAATACTTCATTAATGCTAGCTTGGAGTGTATTCCTAGCATAACAACACTTAATTTCCCTTTAAAAATTAAACTAATTTTTCTTGTGTATTGGAGTAATAATTCTAAATATTATTAATATCATAACAAGCCTAAGGCTTGTCAGTTTTCCAGTTTACCAGACTACCTAGGGTCAAATTTTGATAAATACAATATTTTAAGGTAACGAAGAACTATAAACATTTCATTTTCTTCAGCAAATATAAGCTCTCATAATTAATATGTTACATTATAGCTCTACAATATATATTATATCTTAGGAACTGCTATTATGGTTCAGATGCTGCCTGTTTAGTCAAAAACGCCAACTGTAGGCATTTGATGCGACACGAATCTGACATCTAAATGCTGGGTTTGTCTAATGTCTATCCAGTGCGGGATTGTTCCTATACTTGATGCTAAGATGTTAGTGCTTCCAAAATTCCAGAATAAAGCTTTACCAATTTACTAAAAATGCACTACTAAATTATTAAATAGTTTGGTGTTCTGAAGCCAGTGCAACAGTTTAACCTTTAATAATTTCGCAAAATCAAAATCCACTTGGTTTTTCTCCCACTTTTCTCCAGAGCTGGTCATGTATGTTTTGAAAATGAAGTACAATTTTAAATGTTCTTTTGCATCACAACTTCTTCTCCATCAATATTGAAATGATATGTTGATTTGCTTATCTTTCTCCTTCTTCTTTCTTCCTATATACTAAAAATAAGTTTTTTTCCTCACTTATTGAAAAAGCAGATATTGTAGCCACAAGGACAGTTCCAGGACTGCCGACAGGTACAGGTTCCTCCGTAAGACTGTAGCTGTACCGTGCCTGGAAATATACCATGGGGCCATAATTCTAACTTCCTGGAGTCCAATAGGAAAGATAAAGAAATGTTTGCACATCCAATCAAACAGGAAATATGTATTTGCTATCTATTCTGGGTCTAGAAGTTTTTAGTTGTCTAGAAATCTTTGGTTAAGAGGCAACAAAGGAGTAATCACATTCCTGTGGAGGTTATAAAATGGATGATCAGGAAACACACACGCACACGCAAACGTAGCTAAAACACATTCATTTATAGTGACTCTTAAAGTGAATGGACTTATTATAAATATAACAATAATTTGAAAAAGCCAGAGATTACAAACAATGAGAAATAAATCATTCAACGAATAGCACGTGAATGCCCAGAGAAATAATATCGAGGAAAAATTCCTACCAACTTTGTACTGCTACATTTTATTATGTAAAAGATACTCAAGGAGAATAGCAGTCAATTTGGAAGACGTGGCATGTGTGGAAATGTAATTTCAGCCCAGCGTATGACTTTTTGTCATAATACACTGGTGAAAACCTTGGTTGGAGGGGGCGTAATTAGACCTAGTAACTAATGATGTAAAATATCCATAAGATACTGATAATGAGTTAATGTCAATGTAGAAAGTTTCTAGTGATTTACCTTGGTTATTTTTTGACTTGTCTGGGTCATCATTTTTCATTAATGTAGTTAATAAATATTCAGAGGCCGTTCTCACCACGTTTGTAACTGACACATATATCAAAGGGATGTCATAACCAGGATGCAAAAACAAATCACAGCAGGATCTATTTTTTTTACAAGCTCAATTCTTTGTTATTACGTTCAACTCACAATTACATATTGGACTAGACATAATATAAATGTCAAATTATTACAGAAGTTTCTAAACGCTTGCTCTATCTTTCTGTACTTATCTTGTTGTGGTCAGGTAACACATGGTCCATGGACCAGCATTGTTTGGGGAATTATATTCCTATTTATATTTTCTATGAGTAATATAGCACTCTATGAGTCTAGATAGGTTACTAGTTCTTGATTACGGTATATAATACCATGTCCTTTTATTATTTTTTCAGCCTATATTTTATAAGGTGAAATTTAACAGGAGTGAATCAAATACCCTGCAAAGGAAGCCTAAAGCCAATTCTACAAGTATAGGGTGAAAAAAAAGTCATAGCAGCTTCTGGAAAAATATGTAAGAGTTAAGTTTATAAAAAGATCGATATAAGTCATTGTGAGTCAATAGGAATCAATAATTAAATAGAACTTAGAAGGTTTCTTCTGATTTTCATTGCAGCATTGTGTTTGGTTCTGTGTACTCTAAACAGGAAGAAACAGAGGCCCGCAGAGGTGGGGAAAGCTCTGGGTTATTACAGAGGTGAATAGAGTTCAGGAATTTTGCAGCATAAAATGCACGGGTGGGTCTGGGGAAAAATGAAGCTAGAGACTAGAAACCAGAGCAGAGTGGAAAGCCAGAGGGAGCCAACAAAGGGTATAAAATAAAAGAATAACATGATTGATTTTTACTTTTTTAGAGCAATTACTCTTGCAGAAATGGGCGGCGGCAAGCTTGCAAGCAGTGAAACCAGCCTGCAGTCTAAGAGGGATAATGGAGTAAGGCACAATGGGGAAAGACATGAGGAGACAAATCCAAGAGGAAGAAAAAGGCAAAATGTGAAGGATTTGGGGACTAATTAAATATTCAGTGAGAGTTGTATTTAATTTTTCCCTTTCCCCCAGGAAGAAAAACAGGAAAAGCCGCCAATGGGCAACTCTCAGAAGAGGAAATGCAAATGAATATTAATTAAATTTATTTATTATATTTAACTTTACTTTGAAAAATAACACAGGGAAATTAAAACAAGGCACCAGTTTTGTCGGCTATGAGAGTTTGGCAAGTACTAGATTCTGGTCAAACCTCAACTTGCACATGAGGGTATAAAGGTAGGAAATGGAAAATATCTGTGCTGATAAGTAAACATGACCCCTTAAGTTATGTATAAAAGATAGATAATGCTGGCTACACCTACCACTGAATAAGCGTTTAGTACGTGCTACATTTGAGATTAACTGCAACACTCAGGCTCTAGAGCCTGCCTCGTCTAGAGACAAGTTGGACTGAAACTATGATGCTATTGAAGAGAAATAACTTCTGAATCATTTGAGGCCTCTAGGGGAAATTTCAAACTTATCCTCGAATGGACTTCAGAAGGACAATTTGGGACATGAGTACCTGAAGTATTACCCCTGGGGACAGACAACTTTCAGCGGCAGAGTATCCCTGGCTTCAGACTCAGGAAACCTTTACAGCTGCTGACTCTTTGACCCCTTTTTCTAAAAATGATAATAATCCATGCCTGGCAGATGTGGGGAGATGAGCATTCACACACACTGATGAAGAAAGTAAAGATTCAAACCTTCTTTCTGGGGACCTTGACAATGAGGTGCTTTCCCTTAGTTTCAGTAATTCCTCTTCTGGCAATCTCTCTTATGGAAATAAGCAGGAATGCCACGACCAGTGTTCAAAGATTTTCACTGGAGTTTTATTTATACTTACAGCTAAATATAAGAAATATTCCAACAATTCTCAACAATAGAGTGTTGGTTACAATAGAGGAATGATCACGATAAAATACCACGCCGCTCAAATGTAATGTGTACAAAATGCAAGTTGCCAAACAGAATATATATAAATATACATTTATTTTTCTAAGACTTGAATATAATACATTAAAATATTAACAGTCTTTATCCCTTGGCTATAGGATTATAGATGTTCTTAAATTTTTAAGTTTTTTATGTCTCATAAAAATGAGAATCCACTGTTTGTATCATCAAGAAGAAAATAACATTTAAAAATTCCAGATAGATCAAGCCTTATTATGTTAGGTGATAATTCCCTGTTTAACAAAGTAAGTTTATCCTTTCCAGTTATAAAACTTGTTTCTGAATAGAGAAGACAGAAGGATTTGATAAGTTTAGGCTTAATTTTGTCATTTGCTAATATTGCAGAATCTGCCCACAGTAATAAGTCCTTTCTTATAGTAGCAGCAGTGGTGGTTAGAGAGAAAGAGAAAAATAGCCACAGGAAAATTTCATCCTGATTTGTATCATTTGCTGATTTCCATGTTGTATTTCCTGCCGTGGCTGATATCAAACCACCAACATTGTAGCATCCATCTTGCAAATTATCTGATGTTTAACAATTGGTCCTCCCCAGGCAGTGCCAACCAGCTCCAACTCTTCACTAGCAGATGCTCAATGAAGTTTGTTCAGCTAAATGAGTAAAGTTTTGGTTGCCTTCTTTTATGTCAAAAGATTTGTTCCTGGGGGCTTAGTTTTTCTTATGCTATCAATACTGTTTTATGTCATTTTTAGGATTTTCCTTTGGTTATGTGCCCTCTCCTTCAATGTTTTGGACATATACTTTTATTTTCACCTGTCTGAGTTGGATTCTTTAAGGAGACTGACTCTATTTTTGCACAGGTTTATTTATGGATGTACTATTAAAATCAGTTTTAATAGCCTCCTATCCTTCCCTCCTTTCAAAATCTTTGGTTGTGAGATCATGCTTAATCATTTTATAACTAAAAAAAATCTATTTATTTAAAATTTATGGTATGTCCTACCTGTTCCAGTATTCGTTATTTTTTTTCATTAAAAATTATTTATTTTTGTTTGGGGCTATTTCACACTCTGAGTTGAGCGGTCCCTTTCTCCAGATTACTTCTTAGTCGTCAAGCATTTCTTTCTTTTTTGGTGAGTTCTACACTGGAGGAACATTCCACTTGTCCTTTCAATTATTCCCCTCCTTTTGGAATATTTCCTACTGCATACACTTATCCTTCCTAGTCATTTGATGCCTATTAACTTCATCGTGATTATTTAAAAGACAACAGTTCATTAAGTAGGCTCATCGTTCTTCAGTGATGGATTCAAGCCTTGTAAGTCTGCTTATTATAAATGATTTTCAAATTTTCCCATACCTGCTCAGTAGAGAAAAAAGCAATGGTATTTTTTGCATTCTTCATTATCTTTTAATTGTTTACATTTCTTTTCTTCATTTTTTTCTGTGGAAGTCTGATAAAAGGAAGGAATTCAATAACTCAACTGCATTACAGCATCATTAATTTTATTCTTCTGCTTATTATTAGAGGATCTATTTTTCTCTTTGTTATTTGCCTTTCACTTTATATGTTTATAAAAATCATTTAATTTTAATTAACTTCTTTAGCCATAATGATCTCATTTTTCTTATTTATTTATTTTTGCATGTCATTTTTCACCATGGAGATTAACCGAAAAATTATTACTTTTGTTTTTCTCTTCATTTCAAAACATGCTCTTATGATTAGTTTTTAAAGGCAGTCTCTCTAGGTATATCAAAATGTCATGCTTTAAAAATGATTATTTTAAAGAAGCATAGCCAAGGAGTGATGAGCCCATTGTAGCTGTGCCAAAAGTTAGATGCAAAATGTTTTTTATTGTCTATATAAAGAGGACAGAGGATAAAAGAGATGGAGAGAGGTGAGCTTGCTTAGAATTTCAGGTTCTTCACTTCTTGTCTTGAGAGCAATTGCCTCGAATACTTCTCCCTGCAAGAATTATGAACACTCTGAATTTATTTTCAGGAAGATTGCCAATCCCTTATTAAAATCACATTTTACTCAAATTTACAAAAATAAGCTATACATCTAATGGGTAAAAGTGAAATTCCCCTTGAAGAAGTTTTCCAATTTCCATATCATTGGGAGATAATTCTCCATGGGGAGCTCCCTTTTCTGCACATCTTGCAAGCAGATGCACACATTGCCCTTTGTTCTGAACTATCGTTTCAAGGATGTTTGTATAAAGGACGGCCTTAGGTGATAGAGACAGTATCTCCCTCTGGAGCAAAGGAAGGGCAGACGTTCTTACTGTCCATTATAAAACACTTGGATTCTCTATGCTTAGTATTCCTCTCCTGCAATGAAACCCACTACATGTACTGGGACCATCTGCCCCTTTTTGCCTCTCCTGGTGAGAACTGGGGTACAGATAACCAACACAAAAATGGTATTAATCTTGTTACGACTGTTGCTGTGAATAATGCAAGGTCTTTTGTCTTTGACCTAGGAATCTTGTGTCCTTGACCAGCATCCATGAAACTATGGCAGATTAACTTTGTAGCTTACCAGTAGGGTCAACTATCAGACCCTTTGCCATTCTTCACACAAATAATAAGCCATTGTTGGCTTTGAAATCAGTTTGTTGTTATCAAAAGTTCCAAACTTCCTAAAATCATTTGATTATTTCCTGATTCGTTTACTCCTGTTCTATGAATAACTCAAGATTTTGTTTTAACCATGAAGAGTGAAGAAAAGACAAAGGTATTAAAAACTAACTGCAGGGCAAGGTGATCAGGTACGTGCTGGATTGGGAACCACAAAAATGATTTAAGGGGAAACTAAAGTCTCAGCTGCATAACTCTAGGAATTAAAAGCAATACGAAGAAACCAATAGTATTTTATACATCAGAAACAGGGCGACTCCTTTGACTTAAGGTGCAGAGCTGTTTACAAGGCTAAGAAACATTACCGCACTTCTCTGGATGGCAGAGATGACGCAATCAGAATTGAGACAATAGGTGGCATTTGTGTGAATTTAAAGATGCTACCCATCTGGGCCTGTGCAGCCCACCATCTTGGAGAGCTGAAGATATCTTTGTGTAGGGATGCCCCAGGGCTTGAGATTTGGTGGCCTTGTGAGTGGAACTTTGTGATTTCAGAACTTATTCACTCCCCCAGCAGAATAGAATGTTTTAGGGAAAATCACAAAAAACTCACAATGTCAAGTAGCAGCCATGTATTCGTTCTCTTTATGTGTGCCTGTGACTTATTAATAATAAGAATGGCTACTATTTATTTAATATATACTGTGTGCCAGGCACTATGCTAAATGCTTTAAATGAACTATCTAACTTTATTCTCAAAACAACTGCATGAAACAACTACTATTTTTAAATCATTTTGTAAATTAAGACAATGAGGTTTAGAATGACCACAAGGTGTAAGTAGCAAATGCAGGACCAGAGCTCAGGTCTGAATCCGAACCACACACTGACCCATCACACAGGATTGTCTTTGGTATCTTCATCTTCCAATCTGAAAGAAGATGATATCCAGGTTGCAACTTCTCATGACCTTTATTCCTCTCCTTTTCTCCCACTCTCAAGCTTCTCTTCAATTAATTTATACTCATAAAGTAGCTCTGCTTCTCTTTTATCAATATGATGATGTTAGAAACCAAATGCCAGAGTTTACCTTCAGTGTTAATCTCTTTATGTTGTGCTGTTTGCTTTGTCATGCCTTTATCCTGCTGGAAAGAAAAACTTGACTGTTTCTGGAACTGAACATGCTCAATCCTTTTTATACTTTCATGTAGGTGCTATAACCATCTAGTATTTTGAAAATAACAAAATTCTTCTTTATGTCAATTCTAATAGTCTTAATTTTATAGTGTATTTTGCCAATCTTTTTCTGTGCAAAGCATTCCTGACTTTATAATCAAACCAAATTGTCTCAATTAATTCTTTTGATTTTCTATTCTCATGTCTGGAGCAACATATCTTCTTGAATTCTCTGCTTCCCAGAATTTAGCAAAAGCTCATTAATTTTTCGGTCTCTTGAATAAAGAATTAATAATAACTTGGAAATTAAATAGGCTTAAATGATCTATATTTTAAAGTTAGGCCATGTGTCATGGGTGCAACTTGGTTCTCCTAAATCCACTGAGTTTTTCTTTCTCTTCTCTGTTGACATCCACTTGCTTCTGTAAAAGAGAATGAGGCCATCTTTTGAGGGAGTTTGCCCAACGCAGCTCTTTCTGAAGCTAAAGAGAATTCAGCTACTGAGAAACAAACCAAGCATGGACAGATCCCAGCAATGAGGCTTTACCTCACTAGTCTCCAGGCGCACATCCTTTTATGTTTGTCAATGGTTAGTCTTACTTTTTCCTTTGTAAGAGGAATCAGCTTTTCTTTTGGCATTGAGTTTTATCAGCTCCAAAAGAAAAACGGTATGTATAAATTATTAGAACATTGTGATTAATAAAGTTACTTTCCCTTAAAAATGCGTTTGAAAAAACTTAGAATAATAAGCTTCCAACTGAAACTTTTGTATCTGTAGTGACTGAATCATATTCCAAATAATACATTTTTCGTTCTTCTAATTAATTTGTGGATCATTGCTAATAATGGACTGTGGAAAAATTCAGGAATGAAATTTTATGGGCAAATTTTTAATTAAACAACAAAATTGCTCAAGGATTAATATCTATTCCTGCCATAGCATCAAATTTTTTTTTTTCAGATTGGCACCTGAGCTAACAACTGTTGCCAATCTTTTTTTTTTTTTCTGCGTTTTTCTCCCCAAATCCCCCCAGTACATAGTTGTATATATTTTTTAGTTGTGGGTCCTTCTAGTTGTGGCACATTGGATGCCGCCTCAACATGGCCTAATGAGCGCTGCCATGTCTGTGCCCAGGATCCAAACTCTGAGCCACCAAAGCGGAGCGCGCGGACTTAACCACTAGGCTACGGGGCGGGTCCCCCCATAGCATTACATTTAATGGTAAAAATAAGCTATGATTTTCACTATTTGCATTTACATTATTGGTTTCTTGAATGCCTAAGTTTTACTTACAGTGATTGCTTCCCAGATTGTTTTATCAATATCCTTGTATTGTCTCATTCAATGCAAACTGGTATGATAAATAAAAGTAAGGCATTACATAAATACGTTTAAAATATGAAGTTCTAATAATAGCTGTCCAATCATTGTCATCACATTCAAGATATTTACTATTGCATCTAATTCCATTGGCTGGGTATCTTAATAAAATTACCCTGCTTTGTAAGAAAGATATATAGAAAATAAGCCTCAAAAGATTTTCATGTGTAAAGGATGCCAAAATGTGATTCACATTTATTAATTTTATGAGGCATAATAATCTCTAATGATACAGGAAACCAAAAATATGCAATATTGCCATGGAGTTAAAGAATCTTCCAGTTGTGACAGCAACGGACTTAACGAGCCGATTCTAGCAATAATTGAGTTTCTGTGCTTTTCTTTTAATTTCACTACCTGATGATACCTGAGAGCAGTAGACTTTATTTCAGAATCCCATTAGGTACCATTATGAGATCCTATTTCCTGGGGTTTTAAAATCTAATTGTCAGTCAATGTGTTACAGTAAGCCTAGCTTTCGTTTGATTCTCATGGCTCTCCGCGATGGGAAAAAAACAAAAGAAGTATGTTCCATCATCCTGTCAAGGAGGTTTCTTAACAAATTACCTTTCCCCTCAAAAGAAAACACAGAGAGACTTTTTTGTTGCTTTAACAATTCTCATAGTTCATATCTTCTTTTCTAACATATTAAAGGGAACAAAAACTGAAAACCCATAGAGCACAGACATACTGACAACCGATGTCCTTCAGATTTTTGAAGAAATTTAAGTGTTTAATAACTGTATAAGAGTGAGCTGTGTTTCTTAAGGATCTTTTAGATCTGTTCATAAACCTCTGCCTTGTCTAAGAAAAAAAGTATCTAACGTACATTTCATTTGACCTGCAAGAACATTTTACTTAATGCTTGAATATTAATTATTTCCTTTTCCTTCAGACATTTTGTGATGAAAGATGCTCTCTATATCAAATGTTTTTTCCATAGGACTTCATAACTATTTTCTAGTTCTAGCTTATTGCTGGATTTTTAAATATTTTCTAAACCTTACATTTTCAGCACAAACTAGTGTTGGAAAATGCTAAGTATCAACATTGCAGCAATTCCAGAGTGAACAACCCAAAGCCAGGGAGAGCTTAAATTACAGATTAAATTAGTAGGATTTTCTGTAAACTGTGGGTAGATATGCTTAGACGAGAATTGCTTCGCATCAAAGTCATTTTGACAAAAATAAAAATTTATCTGCAGCTTGTTCAAGTCGTAGATTTCTTACTACTTTTTCATTACATGTAGAAACATCCTTCCAACGGTTTTAAATAAAAGCCTGTCAAAGATCACAGAAAGAACAAACTGGTGCTTAAACATTAGGACAGCATCATGGCTCATATATCGCATTTCTTGTTGGACTAAGGAAGAAGAAATGAAGGCACATCCGTCTTCTTTCAAAATTGTAAAGATCTTGGTCGTTAGCTTTTACCTTGAATTGAGGGAGCCGGTTTATAAGTGGCCTCGAACTGATCTGTCAAAACACACTGAAGTGGCCCTGTTCCTGGTCAAGGACTTGGCCTGGCACATCTATTTCTGCCTGCCATGTATGCAGCTATCTTGCTGTGATTTTGTCCAGGTTTCACTGAATGCGTTAGGTTACGTAACTATGAGTGCAGCGCTCAGTTCCCCTCAGACAGTCTGTCATAGACTGTCCCGATCTACAGCTCCATCACTCCCCCCCAGCAACAGCAGCAAGAACATAAAAGCAAGATAGGATGTGCATTCTGATCAAGAGCTAGCCACAACAGAGGACCTTCAGCTCCTCCCTTGCTGCATTTCCCATTTATCCATACAGACTTCTAAAGCCATTAAACAGCTCAGACCAGTTCCGTTTTTCCTAATGAAGGCAGAAATAAATGCAAAAAAAAATTATATCATCAATAAAGCAGGCCTTTGGAGAGAAGAAATCTGGAGTAAAATCATTGCCAGAGAAACTCCTAAGATAAATCTACAAACCTCTAATAATTCTTAGAAACTATGGATGAGATTTAGTTATTGAGAAGAGTCTTAATTCATATCAATATGATTTTTTGAAAAATTACTTGTTTCAAGCACTGTGTGTAGTATGATAGATAATTTTTTTTCCCTTAACTATGCACAACAGTCTAATGAAGAAGATACGACTTTCTCCATTTTACAAACTAAAAAAATAAGATATTGCCAGAGGTTTTCAAGGTCACCTAGTTAGTAAATAGCAAAAGTGGCTTTTAAACTCAGGTCTTTGTGACTCCAAAATCTATGCTTTTTATACTCCATAGCCCATTAAAACCTAAAGCCTTAAGTCAATGAAAAAAATAAGCAATACAAATTCTAGAGAAGGAAAATTAGAAGTTTTGGTTTTGTTATATGGTTTTCTTCTGATTTTAATACATCTCTGCTTATAGCACTTTTCATTGACTTGTTTGACTTCAAAGGCATTGATAAATGCTTAACTACAAGCATTTTATTTTGTATACTTTGCTAAACTCACTCTACATTGGGCCTATGCCTTTGAAATATAAATAAAGTATAAACAGAATCGAAATACGCCATGAGTTCCTGCTATACAAACAAAGATTTAGAACATCAGCATATCACGTTATGAGAAAAACCAGACATAAATATCAGATCAGACACCGTCCTTTAAAAGGCAGAAGGCAAATAGATATTTAGCTACGACTTTTCTTCAGTTATTAGGCCAAATAGAAGAATTCATAAGATGATACATTTACATTAACACTTCTTGGCTTCAGTCTACAAATTTAATTCTATTTCAGTGGTAGACACTATACGCATAAGTTTATCTAAGGGGCAATTTGTCATTCAGCAGCTGTTTATTAATAGCTTGACCAGATAACTCATTGTCCAAGCTGGGATACTTTAAGAATGACAGGGCTGTTAATAGTATTCTGGAACAAAAGATGCAAGTGGGAATGTCCCAGGAAAATTGTGGTAAATAGTCACTCTGCTTATGAAATGCCTACTTTGCGTTTAAGATTGTTTTAGGCATTATGAAAGACACAATGAAATTAGAAGATGACCTCAAAAGTTGACAATATATTTAGGGAAATAAAATTAACCCATGGTACCACTAGAAGATGATACAAAAGAGTATACGATTAACTGTTAAACATAAGGTACTTTCTAAAAGTGCTATAGTAATTCCAATAAACGAAAATTCCTTGTGAAAAGTCTTCACACAGAAGAAATGAACTTTGCCAAGTGTAGGAATCTCAATTAATACACAAAGAAAAGGTAAAATCTAAGTAGCATTGATTGGCAACTTTCAATCTCTTTTTTACCCCCCGACCTTATTAATAATTCCTCTGATGAAAGGGTAATGAATAGATTAAAAAATGTGAAGGTTATAAAAGGAGCCTGGATTATTATCCATGGTTGAAATACCTTGGACTTAAAATTAGAAAATAGATTAATGTCTTTCAACATTATGTCATGACTCCAAATAAATTTATCAAAATGTTTCTTTTTGCATTTAGTCAATTTTCCCTTGAGGAATTATATCAAAAACCTATTGCCACAACATGCAGCTAATGAATTACCCCAAAACTCAGCTCTTGCAGCAAAAATATATTCTCACTGGCACAAGTCTGTAGGTTGACAGTGGTTCAGCTGATCTAGATGGGGCTTGGCTGGGCAGCTCTGCTTCAGGCTGTGTATTGGCTGACTTAGATCCAGGCTGTGGTTCAAATTCAGTTTTTTTCTATTTTTGCTTGTTCTTGAACTCAAGTTAAAGGTACAGCTGCTACCTCGGGCTTTTTATTTTCAAAGTAAAGCACAGGAACACAGGCATAAACAAAACTATATAGGCATAGTGAAAGCTGCTGTGTGTGTTACATCCACTAAAATTGCATTGGCAAAAACCAGTTATATGGTCAAGCCCAGCATCACTGGGGTGGGGAGACATGCTCCATCTACAGAGGAGTATAGATATTTATTGAACAATAATGTCAACTCTTACAGGAATTATCCATGAGGAAGCTCTCTTTCCATCCAGATTGTTTTACATATGGTTTCCATATTGCCATTTGTGACTCTGTTGTTGATTCTCCAGAATTAATTATTCTAGTGACCTCATGGTTATACAAAGGCGAGAAGGGTATCAACTTGAGGTTACATCTTTAAAGAGTTTTTACCTTTGGAGGAAAAATTTAAAATAATGCATATTATCACCATCATATTGGACATCCAAGTCAACATTTGCAGGAACAAATTCCTGTTTAAACGAACAATTATTTATTCATTCTTTCAAAAAGTTCTCGAGTGTCTCCTCTATGCTAGGTCCGGTTACTAGTACGAGCTGTGAGAACAAAGACATAAACCTTGCCCTGGAGCAGCCTACAGTCTCCATCAGGAGACAATGTATGAACAAGTAAAACCTTGTGATACAAGTTTAACTTAGCTATAGCGTTGTTGATAACATTATGTATACCTGAATATTAACCAGGGGATTACTGGGCCTCTGGTTCCTTCTGGAACTAAAGTGAAGCAGTTAGGTAATAGTGACTTTGGATAAAGGTTAGTAGAAAGCAGGCTTCCAGAAAATATCTAGGGACCCTTTCTCCTGACTGCTTGTCAGGCACAGTGTTGGAACCTTAAAAGAACACCTTAATTGTTTAATAGTGCAATTCAATCTGGAGAGGTGCTTTCCAAATATGTTTTTATTGTTCTGTTTAAATGATTTTCCCAGTATCCAAGGGATATTTAGGGTAGAAATTATCAATTTCACATTGATATTTTTACATAAAGGGGCTGAGTAATTTAAGACACTGGTTGTCAAAGTAGAGCGTGTTTAAAAATCACCCGGGACAGCAGGTTAAAGAAAGCTCCAGGCACAACTTCCAAATATCCTGAGATGGGGTGAGGCCCAGGAAAATGCACTGTTAACAATCAACCTCTCTGTCCCCAATCCCCAGGGAAAAAAAACTTGTTCAGAACGTGAATACATTACTTCATTCCAAGACATCAGTGTTAGCACTGGCAAGGGACTTGCTTTGCAAAATTCTGGCTTACTATCATCCAACTTAATGGTTTAGAATCAGATATTCAGTTTTGTTAATGGAGAGATAGTTTCACAGGTGCCGGGGGGGGGGGGGGGGGGGGGGGGGGCCATTAAAGGTTAAGTGAAAGGAAAAAAAATGACTAGATAACTTTGCCCAGAGCAGACAGTCTCCCTAACCGAACAGCACATGTGTAACTTCTGCTTGTATGTAAATATATTGAAAGTGATTAAAAGAAATCAAATGAAAATTCATAAGCACAAGCTAAGGAAATTTGACAAAATACGTTTTAAATACAAAATTTTTGAAAGTAAAAACCAGAAGTATAAATTTCAGTAAAAGATAAAATAGTTAAGAATGAGAGACCATAAAGCAACTAAAAATAAAACTAAACACCGCAAGACAAAACTTAAATTGGTAAAAATTTTAGGAAGATAATTATGCAAAAGTTATACATGAATCTAAGAATAAAGAAAGAAAAGGCAAAATTGTATGTAAATCTAAGAATAAAGAAAGAAAAGACAAAAGAGGGAATATATTACTAAAAAAAGACAAAGCAAACTAAGAAATTTTAGATACAATGAAATAGATAAAATGATCAAGTAAGTAAAAACAAAACAAAACCTCAAAACAGAGTTACTATGAGATTTAAAGGCCATAATGGTAAAACGAACTGAAGTAATAAAAGGGAATATAAAAAAAATTGAGTGTGAAAGAGAAAAAAACTAACGGAGTAAAAAGTAAAAACCAAAGAAGCTGCTGATAGTAAATCTAGGAGCTGACATTTGTGTGAAGCAACAACAGGGCCTTGCGTACCAGCCGCAGAAGCTTGAAAACTTATAGTCTGTTTATGAGCCAATGTTTGGAGTCCCTAGAAACATGTCTTCTGGGTTAGGGGTCAGAAAGTAAAACTCTTGGCTTTTCGTCCTTTTCCTCACACTCCTGGCAACTAGCCTATTAAATTATCTGTAGGGAGAGGCCACAACCAAACACTTGCTGGGCCCAGTTTTTAGCTGCCTGCTGCCAAACCCCACACACCCTTCCACCGGTGAGCAGGCCTCATTTTAACAAGTTGTTTTGCTTTGTGTGCAAAATGCCCCCAAAGCCTTCATTTATTGACAAAAACGGGAGAATAATTAAGTGAATAACTTAGTTTTACTACACTTGCTACTACAGAGGGTTTATTTGCATCTGAAAAAAAATTCCTTTTGATTATCAGGAAATAGTCAAAATTTTGAGCAAAAATCTGAAATATTCATTGCTAATACAATGTTAATCAGGAGTCCCTATGTCTCCCAGATGATCTCTGATAATAGGAGTGTATTGTATTGCACTTCTGTCATCCAGACTTATTTAGCTACTTACCTGGAGATTGCTATTACCTACTAAATACTAGGGTTTCTTTTTTTCCTTCTCTTGCTTCGTTTATTGGTTGACTTGACAAATATTCCCTGAGTACCAGACATGTGTTAGGAAATGTACGAGGTGCTGGGATACAATGGTAAACAGGACAAACCAGGTGACTATTCTAATGAAGTTTATATCTTGAAAGAAGATTCAGAGACGAATGAAAAATAAACAGCCAAAATATCAGATGGAGATCTGGTTATGGAGAGATTTAATTGTCTTGATACGCTAGTGAGCAGTTACTTCACTAGAAGGTCCGGGGTAGATGTCTCTGAGGACCTGGTTTTGAAGGTAAGCTGTGACTCTCAAAAGTGATGCTTCCCATTCATAAGGAAAAAAAGCATTGTAAGAAAAACTCTGTGAAGGGAATGAATTTAGCATGTTCCGGGAACCAAAGGACAGCCAATGTGTCAGGAGGAGAGTGGAAAAGGAGAGAGTGGTATGTGACGAGACTGACAAGGTCAGGGAGGCCAGATGAGAACAACGAGAACGCGCTTCTTGAATGTGGTAAGAAGGTTGTATTTTATTCTAGGTACAACAGGAAGTTGTACTACTACCAATAGGTACTAAGTACCTATTAGAGGGTTTTAAACAGGGGACTTACATGACCTGATTCACATTTTAGCATGATCGCTCTTGCTACTGTGTGGCAATGGGTTAGATAGGGTAAAAATAGAAGCAGGAAATCAGATCAGTTCTGTTTGAAGCTGCAGTTCAGGCAAAGAGGTCATCTGGCGTGGAAATAGTTGGGATACACGGAGAAGTGGAAGGATCTGGATATGTCTCAGATAGCCAAGTCAACAGAGCTTACTGATCTAGAAAAAAGAGGAAATTACAGGGTTTTTTTAAGCAATCAGATGAATGATTATTATTCTTATTGAGACTGGGGAGAACAGGGGAAGAGAAGACATGGAGAGGAACATGGTGGGGTGGATAGGGAGCCTCCCCTTGACAGATTATGTCTGATATGTCTATGTAGTTACATCCATGCAGTAATTTGAGGTGCTAGGAATGGAGAATTTAGAGCTTGAATTGAAGATTTGGGAATTGTTGATTTGCTGATGCCTTAAAAGCTGCAGTTACTTGTTCAGCTCCTCTGTTGTCATTGTTTTCTAAGTCATTTCTTGTAGTGTATTCTTTGTAGCGATCCTTACAAGGAGTTAGTCCAGACCTGTATGTCTCCCCTCCGAAGATGTCACTTTTTCAGTCATTGTTAAGTTTGCTCATCCCTCTGACTCTGAAGTACCTATACACTGCTGTACATGATTTGCACTCCCAGAAAGCTGGTTCTTTTATTATTTTATAAATACTCTCCACTTTGCCTATTCTACCCCATATTTTTGCTCATCCCTTGTCTGGGAAAGCTTCAAGTTCCCTGAAAACTTCAGTTTTTGGTAATGGGTTCCCTCTCTGACATATAAACCCAACAGTAAATTTCCTATTATGCTTTCTTCATTTCTCAAAAGGGGATACAATTATTATTGGCCTCTTAGGATTGTTATGAGATCGAGATATTTAAATGAGCCTTCAATATATGTAGATTATTATTTTCAATATCATTGTTATTGTCGAAAATATTTCTTGCTGTCCATGTTTTCAAAATAGGGAAAATAAAACATGAACAATATTATCAAAAGCTTTATCTCAGGTGAAGTAGTTGTGGGCTTGGATTTACCTTGGTATGAAATTGTTTTGGTTTGCTCACCTTAGCAAAAGAGAGTTTAATGAAAGCCTATTAGGGGCTCTTATGGAATTGACAAAGACCTGGGGAGAAAGGTGCCAAGGATGAACAGGAATTAGGGGGTTCTAGTGGGAAGAAGACTCAGAGCAGGAAGCTCAGTGACTGTCCTGAAGCTAACTGGGCCTCGCCACGACTGCTGCTGCCACTATAATGAATATTCCGAAGGGTTTTGCTTATCCTATTTTGGCTAGATCAACTTCCAAAATTCTGGAATGGAAGACTCCTTGGCTAAGTTCCTCCGGGGTGGAGGGAAGGGAGACCTGACTCCTTTGGTCACCTTCAAGAGCACAGGCAAAGAGCAAGTAATTGCCTGAGTAGGAAAGAGTGTTGTTAAAGAGGAAGAACAGATACTAGATTACTAAAAATCTTAAATACCACTGCAGTTTTTTAGAGATAAGTGCCTTCTCCCCCATTATAGTTCTTTGGAAATTGATGTATATAAATATAATATAATTTATATGTCACATACAGGGTACATTACATACATATATCTTATATACAAGTCCCAGATTGTGAAGTTTGAAAGAGATGGGTTAGAGTCTTAGTTCTTGCACTTTTTACTAGTAAATGCTACCACATTGTTTCAAGATTTTAGTGAAATTAAACCAATGAAATACTAATACAGTGCTTGGAAAATGTTCAATAAACGTAGATAATGATGATCAATTTTAACACTAATATAAACATGACACAAGCTGTTTATCATCAATATAAGAAAAGTGAAATATATGTAATTTATTTTAGAACATGGAATAGCTTAGTTTTAAAATTTAAAAAAAGAACCCAAGGCCATTATGAATCCACTATCCTTTCAAAACATATTTGTTCAAATGGGTAGGATTCATTTTGTAATAAATACATTTGTTTTTAAAGAACCAAACACACGAAATACAATTTGAAACATTAGCTCAAAATCAATAGTTCCTTTGACTGTAGTAGCTCCTTCTCCCATTATTGCATTTTTATTTTAGCACTGTCAGTACTATGAAGCGCATTTTCACAATCTCCCAAGCTAATCAATCTTCAGAAAGATGCGCCCGCCATTATTAATCAACAGAAGTTTCTGTCAATCTCAGCCCTCAAATGTTAAATTGTATTCTCCCCAGCAAGCCACAAAGCCCTTTTTGATATTAAAATATCTTTAATCTCATCATAGTCTATTGTATAGTCCATTCCTTTAAGCTATTAATCTCATTATATAACCTCCCTGGCCAAGTCGCTCACTTTAAAAGGACTTCCCTTTTGCCATCATTGTAAAAAACCAAAAGAAAAGAAGATAGCTCTTTCTAAACCTCAAAAGGGAAGGAAGTGATCTATTCTTTATTACACTTTATTATGTCCTTTTAAAAATCTTATCATGTATTAGTAGTAATATTCATGACACTGGAGTACACTTACAATAGTCAGCTCTCATGGTTATCAAAAAGCTTCACTTCAGCATTTAATCAACTCTAAAAGCCATTCATTGCTTTGGATATTCCCAGGGCAACGAACATTATCCATAAGCTTTTTTTTCTTTTTTTTTTGCATAGAGAGGCAAGATGGCATAGAGGATGGAACTCAGCTCTAGTAGGGACGTATCCGATTTTTAAAAGGGCATTTTAATTTCCATAATGGCTTCTACAAGGAGCCTGCTGAGTGGCTGTTCAATCTACCAAGTTTAGGGAAACTTAAAAGCATTGTCTTGCTTTCTGTCGTTAGGGCTCCTGTCAGGAAATGAGCAGGTACCCTGGTGTAGCTGTGGTCTGGCAAAGCAGCATGGGGCAGGCCGGAATATGTTGTTGTAGGAGAAGCTTCTTCCTTGTATGGTGGATATTGGGACTCATAAAGGTCTGTCAAATCCCAACTCTCTCTTTCTGTGGCAATAAGACCGCTGTTGTTTCTAATGGGCTAACTTCTCAGAAGCATGTTCACTGAACCTACTTTAAGAGATTTGAATTTCTGAAGGAGATTGAAACCCTTGGACTTCTCCTTCCGCCCCTCTTATCCCACAAAACATCTTTGAGGGCCTTGGAGAGCAATTAAGCTGTTAATGTCATCTCATTACTATTACTATATTATTATTAGCCTGTCATAAGTAGGGGCTCAATCAATGTTTCTGATAAAATAAAACCTGTTTGTCACACTGGAGCTAACAACACTGAAGGAAAAAGGTTCTCTGCTTCCTAAGCCACTCAACCAAAAATCCAAAGGTTTTTTTTGTGTGTTTGTCTTTGGTATTTATCATATGTGACATCTAGGATGCATTGGACACGATTAAATCTATTCTTATCTTTTTTATTTTCTATGTTTTCCTACTTTACTAATTCCTTTTCGTCCTTCTGTAATCTGTTTCATGGATGTTCACCAAGCTCACAGCCTCAAAAACAACAACAAAAACAAGAAAAACCCTTTTCTTTCTCTGTGTTTTTCAAATATTGTTTCTATGCCTGAGTTCTAATGTGACATCCTACACTATTTTGGACTTTATACTGGGAATTCCTACAAGACTACCCCTTCAGCACTTCACACACAACATTAAACATGTGCACACACAGCTATTTTTTGTGTATGTAAGTTTCTTTTCAGTTATATCATAAGATCATTGAGAGAAGGGACAATCTCTCTTACTCCATTTATTCCATCACAATTCCTCATTACTTTAGCATAATGGATGCTGTATAAAGACTTATGATGAACTAAGTCACTCGGTATAAAATAGACTTCTGTGGACAGCCTTGTGTTTTTTATCTATTTTGTTTTATAATGATCCATGTCAGTATCTTCTAAGAACTAATGCTGATAAATATATACATAGCTACCAAACAACCAAACTTCATTACAAAGTACTTGGCAGCATGCTAAGTGATTTACATACATTATCTTATTCAGTACCACCACGGAGTCACAGCACAGTCACGCTGGTAATTTTTTATTACCTATATTAAAGTTGAAGAAATTGAGGCTCAGAGTAATTAAGCAACTTGCCCAAGGTCACACAGCAAATGAGCAGCAGAGTCAAGGGTCAAATTCCAGGTCTGGGTGACTCCAGAATTTTACATCCTAGCAACTTCTCAGGGATACAGCAAGGTTTCAGAGGGAAGAGATTCAATAGCGTGGCATGGTAAATGCATGAGTGTCAGACCTGAAGGGAACACAGCAAATGGGGTAATGATATTCATGGAACACGGATAACGGATAATGTGTTCATGAGAACTGATAACAGAAGGAGAAAGCCTTCCCTGACACATTGGCACTGGATGTGGTCCAAGTGCCTTGCCTTTCCTGGAGGATAGGTACATTAAAAAGACTAAGCCTGACTTTCTTCAGCACTGGAAGATGGGAATTCAGAGTGAAAATTAATACTATTTAGAAGAAATAGACATGGTTTATTTTTACATATATGGTTGAATTCGGAAGGATGAACTTTTTACATTTCCCCATTTATATGTGATAGCTTTATATTATAAAAACAGTTAATTGCATATAGTCTTTAAATTTGCAGAAAAATATTGCAAAATTAGCTTGTCTTTAGGGTTAAAATTTGCAAATTCAAAGTAAACAAATAATAACTTCATTCTCCTTGTCTTGTCATTTATTTCTTCTGCAATAGAGGCTGACAAGCGAAACCGGGAGCCTTGTGCTCTGCAGAAGGTACCCACGCAAGCCTTCACCTCATCTGCATTTGTGAGTGATTTGGTGGTTGAATTTCCCAACAGTAAAGTTGCACCTAAAATTGATCAACTTCAGTGTCATCAACAGATGTCCCTAAAACCGTTAGCAACTAATGGATTGTTTAAAGGACGTTAATAGCTCATTTGTCTAGTCAAAACACCATCAACTCAACCTTTGAAAAACGTACTTTCCTGTCATTAGAAAATTGAGCCCATTGTCCTTTAATTTTGAAATGACATGTATTTCAAGTCAATTAAGGCAGAAAGACCAATTATCTGGTGAATTGGTGACAACCAAAGTGTTTTGAATAGCTGATGAAAAAGAGAACTACAGTACAGTAGGCTGTGTACTGATGAATCAGGTAGAGGAACCGAAAAGGAGATGTATGTAATCTTAATATAAATATGTTAGCTCCCAAAGGGCTATTAAGTAAGATGCGTGTCTTTTTCCAACGGCTCCCAGTGGTTTTTAATAATGAAAGCTTATATTTAAAGGCTTCTATCTTTTCTACGCCTCTTTGGGGGTTTTGGAAATACACATGGCTTAAAAGTTCTCTGTTCTATCACACTGTTAAACACTTTTCTCTGCCTTTTTTCTTATGTTCCAATAGCCATGCTTCTAATCTGCAATTTGTTCTGTAATTGAAACATAACTTTTATTTATAAAATTTCTTATAAAAAAATGAGAGGCTTGTCCCTTTCATGTTTCTATATTATCTATACCGATATAGCTGGCCCAAATTATGGTCAGACAAATGCACATAGCTATGCAAAATTTCAGTATAAAAATTTTTAGAAGACTACAGTCAGGGGAAGTTAATGCACTTGTAATTGTCATAATGTCAGTGAAAAGTTAGCTATATTTAATAAGTTACTAATAACGGCTTTACTATCACTCCTGAAAAAGCGATGTGAATGCAAATATGTGGTGAGGAAGCATAATTGGACATGTAAGATATCCAACTATATAATATATATATAATATAGTCTTGAAGTTTTTACTGTATAATAAATATCCCTTTATTTTTATTCATTCTGATCTCATTTAACATGTTTTATTGAGAAAAAAACTAAGTTTGTTACTTAAAAATTAATTGCCTTGAATAGCATAGAAATAAGTGAAGAATGTTCTAGATTTGATTTAATACAGCCAAATTGTTGAACTTTTAATTTAATTGAGCTATTTTTTAGAGGAGACTAATTTAAATAGGTGTCTGTCAGGGAATGCCTCGTTGAATAAAATAATTTTTTCTCCCATTTTAAAAAACGGAAGTACAATTTAGACAGAGTGAAAGTAAGCCTTTTAGGGGACAATTATACAAGTTTCGGCAAATGCATATGGTTGTGTAACATCATTAAGATAAAGATATGGAACCTTGCAGCACATCAAAAAATTTTCCTCAAGGCATTTTGTAGGTAACCCCTGCTCTCATCCTCAGCCCCGAGCAACACTGATCCATTATCTGTCCCTACAGAGTAGTCTTTTTCATATGGTATTATAAATGGAATAATTCATTATGTAGCATTTGAAATCTGACTTCTTTCACGTTGCATAATGCACTTTGGAATCATCCATATCGTAAGTACCAGCAGTTCATTCCTCTTTATTGCTAAGAAGAATTCCATTTTATGGATGTACCATGGTTTGTTCAACCATTCCTCAAGAGAGCGACATTTGGGTTGTTTCCAGGTTGGGGCAATTATAAATAAAACTGCTGTAAATATTCACGTAAAGGTTTTTGTAGGAACATAAGTTTTCATTTTACTAGGCTAAATACCCAAGTGTAGGATTGTTGGATCATGTAGTAAGTGTATGCTTAATTTTGTAGGAAACTGCCAAACTGTTTTCAAGGTAGCTGTACAATTTGTCATTTCATACAAACACTGTATGAGAGTTCCAGTTGCTCTGACTCTGTGCCAGCTCTTGGTATTGCCAAATAGGTCTGTTTTGGTATCTAGATGTAGCTTTAATTTACATTTCCCTCCTGGCTAATGATGTTGGATATCTTTTCATGTTCTGATTGACAATTCTTTTGTGGAGTGCATTTAAATCTTTATTTGTGTAAGTATAGATGGACGTATGTTTTGGTTGTTAGTTTTCTTATTGAGTTTTGGAAATTTTAAAAAAATATATTCTAGATACAAGTGCATTATTTTATATGTACTTTGTATTTTCTCCCAGTCTTTCACTTTTCTTTTAACTCTTGTAACAGTGTCTTTCAAAGAGCAAATGTCCTTAATTTTGATGAAGTCTAATTTATTAGTTTTTCCTTTTATGATTCCTTCTTTGGGTGTTGTATCTTAAGAAATTTCACTTAACTTGGGCTCATAAAGATTTTCTCTTGTGTTTTCTTCTAGATGTTTTATGGTTTTAGGTATTGCATTTTGATCAGTGATTGTGAATTAATTTTTCTATATTGTATGAGGTAGAATAGTGATCCACTTCTTTGCCTATGGACATAGACTTGTTCTTCATCATTTGTTGAAAAGACTATCCTTTCTGCATTGAATTGCCACATACCTTTGTCAAAAATCAACTGACCATACATGTGTGGGTTTATTTCTAGATTCTCAGTTCTGCTTCATTGATCTATGTGTCCATCCTTTTATTTCTGCAGCTTTATAATAAATCCTGAATTCAGGCAGTGTTAGTCTTGCACTTTGCTCTTCTTTGTATTTAGCTCCTCTGTACTTTCATATACATTTTAGAACTAGCTTTTCAATTTCGACACAAAAAACCCTCTGCTTGAATTTGGATTGAAACTGTGTTGATTGTATAGAGCAGTTTAAGAAGAATTGACAACAATATTGAGTCTTCCAATCTGTGACCACAGTAAATCTCTCCAATATTTTAGGTGTTTTTCATTTCTTTAATCACTATTTTGTAGTTTCTAGCAGATAGATCTTACACATATTTTATTAGATTTGTGCATAAGTGTTTCTTCTATTTTATTCCTATTATAAAGGGTTCTTTCAAAATTTGAATTCTGAATTGTACATTCCTTTTATACTAAAATATAATTTATTTTCTTATGTTGACCTTGTATATGGCAACCTTGCTAAACTCACTATTATACTACATTTTGTTTGTTTTTATAGATTCCTTAGGATTTTTTATACGGACAATCTTCCTTTCCAAGCTGTATGCAATGCATCTTTTTTTATTGTTTCTTGAACTTAATGCAACCTCCGATATGATGCTGAATAAGAATGATAGAGTGAACCTCCTTGCTCTGCTTCTGATCTTAGATCCTTTAGCATTAAGTATGAGGTCAGCTGTACATATTTTGTAGGTCACTTTTATTGACTTGGGGAGCTTTCATTCTCTTCCTAATTTACTGAGACTTTTTATTATGAATGGATGCTGAAATTTATTAAGTGCTTCTTTTATTGCATATATTGAAATGATTATGTATTTTCTTCTCTTGTCTGTTAATATGGTGAATAATACTGATTGCTTTACTATATTAAATGAATCTTGCATTCCTTCCTCAAGTAAACTCTATTTAGTCATAATGTATTGTTCTTTTTTGTATTATTGAATTAATTTGCTATACCATATAGCCTAGGTGTGTAGTAGGATACACTATCTAGGGTTGTGTAAGTACACTCTATTATATTCACATTTCTCAGACATATCCCTGTTGTTAAGTGACCCATGACTGTATATTGTTTTTCAGGTCCATTTAATCCCTAATGATTTTCATCCACTTGTTTTGTCATTTACTAAGAAAGATATGATAAATTCTCTAGCTGTAATCGTGGAGTTGTCTGTTTCTTCTTTCGCTTCTGTCAGCTTTCTTTCATGCGATTTGAGTCTCTGTTGTTAGGTGCATATCTATTTAGGATTGTTATCAAGTCCTTTTGAATGGATACCTTTAGCATTATTCAATTTCCCTATGTATCATTTGCAATATCCCTTATTCTGAAGTCTATATTTTCCAATATCCTATTTTTCACAAATCCATTTTATCTCCATTCTTCACTCATTATGTGTAACTATTTTAAGGAATTTGGTTGTTCCCCAGATGTTACAATATGCACCTTTAATCAAATTTGCCTTCAAATAATATTGTACTTCATGTATAGTGAAAATTTCTTACAATAGCTTTTCTCTCCCATCCGTTGTGCTATTTTATCATATATTTTACTTCTATATAGACTACAAACACATAGTACATTGTGGCTATTTTTGTTTAAAGCAGTCAGTTATCAGAGCAATTACAAGAAGGAAAAGGGATTATATATTTATCTTTATTATTCCATATTCAACATTATTGATTTCTTTATGTAGATACAAGTTTTGGCCTGGTATCATATTCTTTATCACTGAAGTACTTCTTTTAAAATTAATTATATTCAAGTCTTTCAGTAAAGAACTGTCTTCTTTCCTGTGTCTGAAAAAAAAAGTCTTTATTTCTCCTTCATTTTTTAAAGGTATCTTCACTGAGTGGAGAATTCTGGGTTGACTTTTTTTTTAAGCATTATCAAGATATCACTTTATTGTATTTCCACTGATAGGAATTCTGATACAAATTTTACCTTTGTTCCTCTGCGTATAATGTGTTATGTTCTCTGGCTGCCTTTAAGATTTTTCCTTTTCTTAGATTTTCATGTATTTGGATATCATATGTCAGGTTGGTTTTTGGTTTCTCTTTTCTTAAAAAGTTTATCCTGCTTGATGTTCTCCAAGCTTCTTGAAACTATGTTTTATTTTAAACTAATTTTAGAAAGTTTGCACATTACATCTTTGAATATTTCTTCACTTTCTATAGATGTATTTGCACATATATTAGATTTATATTTTCCCACGGTCCTTGGCTGCTCTGCGCTCTCTCTCTCTTTCTTTTTAATCTTTTTCCTTTTTGCATTTCAGTTTGGGAAATTTCTATTGATGTATCATCAATTCACTGATTCTTTTCTCATCTGTTTCATCTACTGATGTGACCACTGCAAACATTCTTCGCCTCTGTTACTGCATATTTTATCTCTAGCATTTCCAATATATTCTTTTTTATAGCTCACCATCTGATTATGTATGTTGTCCACTATTTCCACTACAACCTTCCACTTATTAATCATATTTATTTTAAATTCCATATCTGATAGTTCCAGCAGCTTTGTCATATCTGAATCTGATTTTATTGACTGCTTTGTCTCTTGATCTTGAATTGTTTTTCTTCCCTGTGTGTCTTGTAATTTTGGGATGAAATCCCAGCATCTTATGTAGAATAGTAGAAAATTAGGTAAAGAATATTCATGCTTGGGAATGCATACACCCTGTTTTTTCTAAGTCTTTAGTGTCCGAGATTGAGTCAGCCTAGTCAGGAGTTGAGCTAGGTTTGACTTTTTGCTATGCTTCTTCAGTTTACTACGAGCTACAAATGCTCTTGAGTTACATTGTGTTGAGGTTGGAAACTGATCTTCCAGAGAGTTTTCCCATTGTTTGTTCCACCTTTAGGTTTAGGTCTTCACACTGCGCTTATCTTCAGAGAAGGTTTCTCTCTCTTGATGTTTTTTTCCCAGGATTAGACCGTTATTCTTCTTTACATAAAACTTGAAAGCCTGGTGGTGGTGAGTGGTGGGGACGTCTCTGCTCTTCTGATCCAGCTTCAGTCTTAGGCAGGTGCTATGCCCCTGGTTCTCAGGGATGGAGGCCATTCAGTGATCCTATCCCTCCTCCAGCAGTAGGTAGGGGGTGCTTTTATGTCTGGTCTCAGGTCTGCTCCTACCCCAGGAGTAGAAGGGTTTTTTTTTTTCTCTTCCTTTTCCTTAGCTGTAATGGATTTTCATTTATGGCTCGAGGGTAACAGTGTGTGTTATGCTTCCCTTAGAAGCTTTAGGCTTTTGTTCCATGGGAGATAAAGGGAGAATGATCTCAGTGGGGATTTGTATCTTTTCCACAGTAGCTATTTTTCTACTCCTCCAGGCTTGCATCATAAATGAAGCTTTCTCTAGAATCCTGTTCTGTAACCCGTCTTTCTTGCGAGCATATATTGAAGTCTGTGGAAAAAGGCCTTCCATGTGGGTGTGAATTCCTCTTGTGTCTGTAGCGTACCTAGTTTCTATACTCATATGTGACCTATCACACTCGGCCTTTAGATATTTATTAAAAATTTCAGCTTTCTTCTTCTTACTACCTTGTATGGCATTTAGCATCTGCTACAGGCAAGCAAGTACTCCCATCCAGTTTCTCTTTGGAAACTTCTGTCTTTTCAAATTTTGGATTATCTGATTGTCATGTAGCCTCAGGTATCAACAAAAGACATGATCTTAGAAATTAGCCAGGTTTTTGGTTAGTGATGCAGTGAAAATGATGCTGTTTCCAGTTTTCTACACCAAGCCAAAGCCAGTAGTGATAGTTGAATGAATTTTGTAATTGCGAGCAATATATAAGTTAGAAATATGAATGAAGTAACATAAATATGTCAAGATAATTGGAAGGGTTATGTTATTTTATTTTAGGTTATTTTGTGTATATGTGTCTGTGTGCGCATGTGAATGAGTGCATGAGTATCTATGTGTAAAATATAGAAGGTATTTAATGGACTCATGAAATCAGAAAATAATGATATGCTTTATTGTAAAAGAGATGCACCTCAATGATCCCCTTTCATTTGACCTAACACAAGTCCTAGTTTACATACCAAGGCAATAATTTCCTTACAAATACAAAAAGGTGAGGCTTCAGTATATCAAACATTGAACGGTTGTAGTCCATGGGAACACGAGCTTCTGAGAATTTTTAAATAAAAATCACGATGAGAATCCTAATCTCAGTATTCATAATGCCACATACACTGATATGTTTAGATGGCCTCTGTGTTTTGAATACGATGTGGGTTTTTTTCCTCCTTTTTTCAAAAGAAAGTCCACTTGGTTGTTCTGAGAAATTCAACATAAAATTTCCATTAGAGAATATGCATAACATTTTACAAGATGGCTCTGTGATTTAAATATTTAACAATATTTTTAAAGGTGGCAAAATTGGACAAATAAATGCATTTCTATTATAAAAATAAAAAGTTATATATTCTGATTATACTGAAAAGACTGATGACAGGAATGATTTGGGGCACACATGTTGGGTCTGCTTTCTTGCAATGGATGGTTTTAATAAAAAATATTTAAATCTGAACCTTCTGGTTTTTATTCCAGAAATGGAAATATCAGAATTAAATAGCTTGTACTCCCACCCTCATGTTATATAATACAAGATGTGTATAATGGGGCACAGCTTGGGTTGGAATTTTGTCTATTAATAAAAACAAAAACTCATTATTCAAAGAGAAAATATATGCAATAGCATAAAAGAGAGCTAGGTTATACAATGAAAATATGATCACTGTGATGAAAAAAATAAAACTTCTCCCTCTCCATTCTTTTAAAAAACTTTTTATTAAAATTTAATCAACATCCAGAAACGATCACATCTCACGCATGTACAGCTTGATGAATTTTCATAGCTAAATATCCTAGTCTAATCAGTTCTGAGATAAAGTCCAAAAACAAAACAAGCAAACATATACCCCAGATCATTACCAACACTACAGAAGCTTCTTTCTCTTTCCTTCCAGTCACTATCTCTGCGAAAGTAAGCTCTTCTGTGATATCTAACAGCAGATTAGTTTTGTATATTTTTGTACTTTATGTGAATGGAATCGTTGTGTATGTGTTCTTTTCTTTCTGACATCTTTTGCTCAACATTACGTGTGTTAGATTTATCCATACTGTTCTATGTAGTTGAAAAATCATCCATTCTTTTTGTTGTACTATGGCATTTCATTTTGTGATTATAGCACACTTTACCCAATGATAGGAATTTGGGTAATTGCCCGTTTTGGAGGATTGTGGTAAGTGCTACTATGAACATTCTAGTACATATTGTTGGTAAACATGTACATAATGTTTCAGGTATAAACCTAAGAGTAGAATTGCTTGGTCCTCAGGTATACACATTTTTAGCTTTGGTAGCTTCTGCCAGACAGACTTACGAAGTAGTTTTACCAATTGGTACCCTGGCCAATGGGTTATGAGAGTTTCAGGTACTCCATATCCCTGTTAATCTTTTATATTTTCCATCATTTTTACTTTAACTATTCTGGTGTGTGTTTTATGATACTGCATTGTAATTTTAATTTACATTTTCCTGATAGACAATGAAGATGAATATCTTTACATATTTTTATTGGTAATTTGGATATCTTCTTTTGTGAAATGTCCTCTTAAATCTCTTGTCTATCTATTGGATAAGCTGTGTGTTTACTATGATTTGTAGGGAAATTGATATACGTGGAAACTAGTCTTGTCAGTTATATATAGTGAATATCTTCTCTCATTCTATGAACTTCTTTACATGCTATTAAAGGTGATTTCTGATAAACAGAAGTTCTTAAGTTTAAAATCATCTAATTTATCGATATTCTTCATTTTATGATTAGCTCTTTCTGTGCCCTGTTTGAGAATCTTTGCCTAATTTACCTCATAAATATTTTCTCCTACTTATCTCCCTAAAAGCTTTATGGATTTACCCTTTACATTTAAATTTTCTTTTGATCTTTAGCTGATTTTTGGTTAGGTATAAGGTAGAAATCTAGATACATTTTCTTCATTTAATGGACCCAACACCATTTATTGAAAAGATCATTCATATCTTAAAGCACCAGAGTCACATTTGACGAAAAACAGTTGAGCATTTATGTATGGGTCTGTTTTAACCCTCTATTCTATTCAAATGGTAAACATCTATTGTTGCCTCTCTATCACATTGTCCAAATTACTGTAAATTTATCTTAGATATTGATGAATACAGTACGTTTTTAAGTTATTTCTGACATCAAGATTGCTTTGGCTATTCTTAGCAATTTTCATTTCCATATGGATTTTGGAATCTGCTTGTCCATTTACATACACACATATGCACACATCCTTCCTGGCATTTTAATTAGAACTGCACTAAATCTATAGATTAATTTGTGAAGAGTTGACATTTTTGTAATTTTAAATTTCCAATCCATGGACAGGTATACTTACTCATTTATTTATCTCTTCTTTAATATTTCTCATACTCTTTTGGAGTTTTTAGCCTAGAGTTATTCTGCATCTTTTGTTAGATTTATTTAAGCATTTGATATGTTTTGCTGCAAATATAGTTATCATTTTTTTAATTTCAATTTTACCTGTGTTGCTAATATATAGAATACAATTTGTTTGTGTGTTAGCTCTATACACAACCTTCTGCTAAAGTCATTTATCAATTCTAAAATTTGTTTGTAGAGTCTTCTGAATTTTCAATGTAAACAATCACATTGTCCTCCAATAATGCTAGTTTCATTTCCTTTATCTAACAGCTGTTTCTCTCTCCTTTTTTCCCATCGCCTTCTTGTACTAACTAGTTACAGAATGAATAAAATGCTGAATAGAAGTGAGAATGGTTTTGCATCCTTGTCTCATTCCCAGTTCTTGGGAGAAAGTTCACAATAATTGAGTGTGATGATTGCATTGATATTTTCTGTAATCACCTTTCTTTTACTTAATATTTTTACTCAGTCAAGATACATTTCAATGTTTATTAATTCCATTAGTTCAAAGGTGGAAAGGAGGAAGGAACAGCAGGTCGGGAGAAAATGGACAAAGGAACTATAGTGGTTTCTTTTACTAGTTCTTATCTTGCCTGTCTAGAGAATAAGAATGTTTAAAGAAAACAGGAAAGCAGGAAAAAAGATTCAAACATGAGAAGAATTCTGAGTTGCCATTGACATCTTCTCAGAACTTGGTGCTAGGGAGAGTAAAAGAAGATAGCGAAGAAGACTTAATTCTGTGCCTTCCCATATCTCAAGCACTTCGCTTTTGAAATAGTATCCGCAATTGTCAAAAATTACAATGGAGAAGTTTAATGTGCCATAAAGAGATGCCATACTTTAAATAGTCTGTGTCTGTTACAAGATGAAATCATTCTCATAAGTTTATTTGCAATTTCACTTTGATATATATCACCATTGAAATTTTAAGGCTTGTATTAATATCTTGAGATGTTTGCTTTTCTTCTAAAGGCTTAAAATGATTAGAAATTTAGATATTATGCCTTCATTTGAGAACTACAATATTTTTGGTTGTTGTAGTATGATCCATGGTTATATTATAGTATAACCCAAAGATGCATATTCATCTATTAATTTGAAAATATTTATTGAAATATATTATGTCCAAAACCCATGATGATAGATGGGAATACAATGATAAAGAGAACACATCAGGTGCCTATTCATATGGAGCTTACTTTGTGGCACAGAAGTCATAAGGTAATTTCAAGGTTTTATCAAGGCATTGTCACAAGGAATTCAAGCAATGTTGTGCTAGTACATATTTAACAACTGGTTCTCTGGGGACAAAAACTCAAATTTGTAGCATTCACCAATTCCCATAGTGTAAATTCTCTTCCTATAGCCAATCTAAAGCTGCCAATGGTTTAACAACTTGCTCACAGAATTCCTGAAAATTTAGACATTGGTTCTCTCAAGTCAATATGAGCTGGCTCCAGTATGTCACTAGGTTTAAGGAGTAACAAAAAGCCACAAGTATGGACCAAGCATTAAATTACTGTGAGCCCTAAGAATAGTACAAAAGATTTTTGTCTCTGGACCCTGTTACAAGTTGTATTTTAGAAATGTTACCTAATGTAGCAGGAGGTCGTATGATAGATCTTACAGAAAAAACTGCATTAAATTTTAAGTAGTTAATATATCCTTGCCCAAACTAGATCTTTCTTCATCGACTACACGATATTCAGGATATTTGAGCCACAGATTTTTAGACTAATTTTCCGTTTTCCACAAGGTCAACTATACTTCACTTATTAATACAATTCTTTTTGGCAGAATTTGGATACGGACTCTAGTCTTCTGAGTTGTAAAAACTCTGAGATATAACCTGGCTAAAGATTTTTCTGAAAAAGCTTTATAGTAAGAAATATTTACGATCTAAGAGAGAAGTGTTGAAACAGACAAACAAAATATTTCACTTATAACTATCTGCTCAGGTGTATCATGTGCTAGGCAATATAATAGCCTTCACCAATAACCTAATGAGGAAATCTGAAATGTCTTTTTCCTTCATGTTGTTCTTAGTTTATATGTATAGGCAATTGCCATAAAGTGCAATGCCAACCAGTAGGAAAATAGAATAACGATGGAGATCATAACAAGGGAACATAGTCAGGAGGTGGAGTATGTTAATTATCTAGTTAATAAATTTTATTCATTCTTTTCTAATATGTATTATAGGCCTAGTATATGCTAAGCAAGATGAAAATGGTGAAAAAATAAATATGATTTTGTCATAAAACCTAGAGTCTAGTCTTTTCAAGGAGGGAAAACAAAGGCAAAAGATCACACAAATAAATATATACTTTCAAAATGTATAAAATACTATAAAAGAAAGCTGTAACATGGTTGAGGAGAATGCAACAGGGGTCCTTACCTAATCTGTGGGTCAGAAAACTCTTTCCCAAGAAAAGGTCTTTTGAGGTGAGTTCAGAAGGATGTGTAGGAGTTAACTAAATAAGGAATGATAACAAGAGATCCTCAGCACAGATAATAGCTCTTAAAAGGTCCTGAGGCAAGGAGGAACAGAATGTTATTCAGAAAGGTCTTCGTGGCCAGAGCAAAAGAAGCAAGAGGGAAGGAAGCAGGAGATGTGACTGGAAAGGTGGGCAAGGGCAAGTTTAAAGGTTTTGTAAGACATGTCAATAAACTTGAACTTTATGCTAAGAGTTATGAGAATTTCTTTAAGGGTTTGGCCAAGAAAATGATCAGAAAGAAAAATATTAATAAATATTCCAGATTCCCAACATAACCTACTAATAACTTTAGGAAACTAACGTTTTTCGATTAGTCAGTGGTTGAATCTACTCCATTGGAATTTGCTATTTAATCCAGATTTTGTAGATTGACCTTAAAGAGAATCACTGTACCCAACTCTCTCATTTAGGAATTATTCACACTAATATTTGTGGTCAAATAACCAACAGCAAAAATGAGCTATTTACCTGAAGTTTGATTATGCCTTCAAAGCCAACTTGTAAGGACATCTTCCACCATCCTCAATTTTTGTCCCTCGTGCTGGTTTTTCCCTCTCTCTCTAAAAGTGTACAGCTGAGTAAAATAAGAATTAAGGCTGAGAATTTAATGACAGCTTCTTTAAGAGTCAAAATGAGAGTCTTAAGAGGAATTTGAGTCTGCCAGGCAGATGATACATATGGTTGCATGAGATGGGAGAAAAGAACCTTTGTCTAGTGCTGATATCTACTGATATTCACAGATATTGTTTGAACTCTCGAGCTCTAGATCTTATAAAGTAGTTATTCCTTCCTTCATTCGCTGTTTAGTGAGTGTCTACTATTTACCAGATGTTTGGGATACATCAGTGAACAAGTCAGACAAACATCTCAGTCATTATGGAGTTTACATATTAGGAGGGGAAGATAGATAATAAATAATAAACATCATAAATAAGTGCAAGCATATTAAAGAATGATAAATAACGTATGTTATATAATATGATGGAAGATGGAGAGTGCTATGGAATAAGAAGAAAAAACAGAGTAAGTTGAATTGAGAGTGTTAAGAGGGAAGGATGAGCAAGGATGGTGTGAAAATAGAGTGGTTAGGATAAATCTTAAAAAGATGAGATTTGCACCAGGACTTGAAGGAGGTGAGGAAGTGAGCATAAACAATGTCTGAAGACAAAGTATTCCAGGAAGAGGAGACAGCTAAAGCAAATGCTCTAAGGCAGAAGCGTATGTGGTATATTCTAGGAATAGCAAGAAAGCAGTTTGGCTGTAGATGAGTGAGTGAGGATAGAGTAGAATAAACTGAAGACAAAAGGTAATTAGGGTTCAGTCCATGGAGGGCCTTTAAGCAGTTAATATGGGCTTTTGGCTTTATTCTCAGTGAAAGGAGGAGCCACTGGAGGGTTTTTATACAACATTCTGGCTGCTCTGTTGACAAGACATTAGGAAAGTAAGGGCAAAGTCAAGGAAAACTCTGCAACAACCCAGGTAAGAGATGATGGTGGCCCAGACCAAATGGTTACCATAATAGGTGAAGGAATAGGATTCTGGATACACTTTGAAAGGTGAACCAAGAGTATTTGTGTTATACATGTGCGACAAAGAGGGGAGTCAAAGATGACTTTACATTTTTTATCTGAACAACTGGAAAGTTGCCATTACCTCAGATGGAGAAGGCTATAAGTGGCGCAGATTTGGGGGAAAGATTATCAAGACATGAGCCATCCCAGTAGAGGTGTCATGAAGGCAGCTGGATATGTAAGTTTGAAATTTAGAAGAAAGGTCTGACTTGGTGATATTATTTTCGAAGTCATTAACATCTAAATGTTATTTAAAGCCATTAGATTAGATAAAATCACTAAGGGAATGAGTAGAGAAGAGAAGAGAAGACAGAATACTGAGCTTGGAGCAATTCAATGCTAAGAGGTTGGGGAGAAAATGAGAAAGCAGTAAAGTATACTGAGAAGGAGTGACCACAAAGGAAGTTAGACAACCAACAGTGTGTGGGATTCTGGTATCCAAGTTAAATTAGATTATTTAAAAAGGAGTGAGTAACCAACTATGTCAACTATTGCTGCTGGGACAATTAAAATGACTGAAATTTAACCAATGGATTTAACAAGTTGGACCCTTATTGACTTCAACAAGAGCAGCTTCAGGGTAAAAACCAGACTTCAGTGGGTTTAGGGAATAATAGTAGGAGAGTTTCCAGAAACAGTACTAAAATCATCAGGTGTTTTCCTATAACAAGGAGAAAATAAATGTGGTAGTAGCCAGAAGGGGAAGGGAAAGAAATAAAAAACATTTTATAACAGGAAAAATAACAGTATATTAATGGATTGATAGTGGTAATACAATAAAAAAAGAAACACTGATGATGTGGACGAAATGGAAGAAATGGAGAGAATAGCTGGAGAAGAAATGCTGGAGCAGGTGAATGGCATCTAGCTCAGGAATTGTGGAAAATATACAGAAACGTGGCAACTGATCTATGGGCAATAGAAATGGAGGCATTCTGTGCAGGTACAGATGCTGCAAAGTGGGTCTATACGGTGTTGGGAAACTGAACGTTCTCTTCTGACTGCTTTAGTTTTCTCAGTAAAATGAAAGGTCATCAGTTGAGAGAGGAAAAGGGAGAGAATGTGTGTGGAATGCAAGGAGAGAGAGTTATAAAAATAATCCTAAAGAATAGTGAGAAAAGGTATGGATATGTTCTTAAATATGCTTAGTTTCAGCCAATGATCTTCAGGAGAAGATGAATGGGAAGATAGAGAGGTCAGAAATTTTTCTCCCCCTGCTGCCAGGCTCTAGGTTGGCTGGGATTATGTTCCCATTGAGTAGCTTTTCCTACAGCTGCGGCTCTCTCCAGAATCTTGTAATTGCTCCTTTCTCTTGCCACTTCCAGCCTCAAGATAGTAACAATTTACCACTGCCTGCTAGCCCTTAGATGCTTCATGATCCCTTGTTGGTTTACTTAAAGCAAAAATAGTGCCTACATTAAGCTTTTCCTAATTACTCCGCTAGGGTGTGGCATCTGTTTTCTGACTAAAAGAGTAATTGGTACCAGGAGTAGCCCCAGGAAGGAAACCTTAAAACTAAGATTCCAGGATTCGGTTGTTTATATATTTTAGAAGCACATGTATATCCTTCTTGCAGGGTGAGGATGATAATGGGCAAGTCTTGGCATCTCAATTCCAAAAAATAATTACCAGCAAAGAAACATGAGGAAGTGAGGAGAGAAGACAACGTTTTGTGATCAAGCGTCTGTGGCACTTAGTAACTATGGTGATAATAAGTGTTACAAAGATTGTAACATACGAGAGCTCCCCTCAAGGTCCTAGAGAGCCAACAAAGAGAAAATGAAAAGTCGATTGTCTTGCATGCTAATTGCAGTGTTCAGATGGAAATTTTAAAAAGACAGTTTTGAAGGAGTTTCTTATCTCCTACAGAGATAGGATCAAGCCCAGGGCCTAATCATAACCACAGGAGAATTACAGAAGTAATTAAATGTGCAATTCTACCAGATTTCTGTGCTAAGAAATGGTCATGGTTTTGAAAGAGTGGGAGGCTGAGTCATTGGATGGGCACATCAGGGAAGAAACAGATAAAGCTGAGAAATTTGAATCCCCAAATACATCTGAAACTTTCTTGTTACCGGAAGCAGCTCCTGTCTACATAATCCTCAGACCCACCTTCCAATCCTCTTATGGCCTACAGGTATAGAAAGAGCTGAATGCCAGCAAGATCTAAATGGAGAAGTACAAGTACTAATCTAGAAGGAAGTAGCTTATCCACTGAAAGAGCTGTAGGATCTTGTCAATTTGTATCATTAAGAGCATGAAGAGCATGAATGAGAGGGATTCTAAGTTTGTTAGTCCAAGTAGGATGAAATATAAGACTAGTATGGATTGAATTTTTTAAAATGAATGTACTCAGTTAGCATTCACGATTTGTGTTGATTTAAGCACTGGGAGTGAACATTAGTAGTATACTAGGATGCTGAAGGCCCACCTATAGTCAATGAAATTGAGATAATGGAATTTGCAGGGCATACTGAACAGGAAAGGTAACCAAAGTTTCAAAGAATGTTGGAATGAAAGCATTATGTGGAATTTACTTAGCCAATTCGTAGGTTCAACTTTAGGGGAGGCTGGGCAGCACATTTTCTTCAAACCTTCTTAGAAACTTTGTGGTGATGGTCCATTTATAAGCTGGAGATGATGGTGTGAGATGCTGTTAGGGAATTGGACTCCCTAGTTTCCACGGGAGTAGTGGAATTCAAACAACCGGAAGTAACAGGGATGCTTACCTGTTAGCAGAAAGATGGGGCAGTTACCATGATAAACTTCAGAGAGAAGTCGCATTCAGAGTACCGTCTCAGGCAGAAATATATAGCTAACTGATCACAGCATCTCTAGGAGTAAGCTAGATGAGACTGTTTGAAATACATAAGTGGGAAAATTCTAGGTCTAGTGAGCAGAAACATGGTTCAAATTGCTATAGGGGATTTATAATCTCTTACTCAAGTTTTAGATCTAAACCGTTTCACAGAATTCAAGATATTTGTTTATGAAGAAAGCCAGGTCTCTTTGAGGAAAGCTTCTTCAATGCAGCCACGAGTGAATCTTCCACATTTTCTCCCAGAGAGACATATAGCAATTTATGAAAGTGGCTGTGTACAGAGATAGAGTAAAACTCAGCCCTTGGGCTTTGTAGACATTGGCTCTAGATTGATACTAATCCCTAGTGATTTGAAACACACTGGACAGATTTGGGGCATATAGAGGTCAGAAGACAAATAGTGTCTTAGTCCAAGCCAAACTCACGGTAATTGTTTTCCTAGTCCCACAGCCAATAGTGAAAATAGGTATATTTAGTACATAGCAAAATACCCGCATTAGTTCCTCAACTGGTGAAATGTGCACTATAAGGGTAGAAATGGCCTAGTGGAAGCTACTGGAACATCCCACTTTCCCCTTAATAAACTAAAAGCAACACTGCATACCTAGGGAAATTTCAGAGATTAGTACCTCCATCGAAAAGTTGAAAAAAACAGGAGTAATGATTTGTATTACACCCCCATTTTCCTCCCCTATTTGGCCAGCACAAATGTCATCTAGATGGGTCTTGAAGCATGACTGGATTTTGTAAATTTAAGGCAGAGTCATTCCAAAAACAGCTACAGTTCAGATGTTGTATCCAGTCACTGACCCAGTATGCGGCTTTAGATAGAGCATTTTTTTCTAATTCCTATCAGTAAATATAATCATAAGCCATTTGCCTTTATTTGTTAAGGAGAGCAATGTACTTTCACTGTCTTACCTGAGGGTTATTTCTGATTTTCTGCTCTCTATCATAATAGACCAGAGAGTCCTTGATTCTCTGGCTATCTTACGGATGATCACATTTGGCTCTTTTACTGATGATATTATACTAACTGAACATACCAGGCAGAAAATAGCAAGAACCCTAACTGCCTCAGTAAGGCACATGATTGCTAGGGGATGGGAGATAAACTCCAAAAACCACCTGCCAAATCAGGTGTCAGTTACATCTCAATAAATCCGGCAAAAAATTAAAAAATGAAGCACCAACTGACGCTCTCAAAAAAGAAAGAAAGAAAGAAAGAAAGAGCCTCTGATAAGCAAGAGATAAGTTACTGAGCTATTTACAACCCACAAAAAAAGTGACATATGCTTTATGAAACTCTGGATGTTGGAGATAATACATATCACATCTAGGTGTGTAGCTCTAACTCTTTTGCTGCATAATTTAGAAAGCAGTTTAAAATTAGGAACAGAGAAATAAAGGTTCTGCACCACCTCAAGGTCATAGTATAAGCAGCCCAGCACTCAGACCTCATATGTGGCAAACCCAATAGAGTAGAAAATGTCTACGGCAGATGGCAATGCTGAGTGGAGCTCCTGGCAAATTCCAATAGGGGATTCTATTATGGCAGCCTCTATTCTCCATCAGAAAAGTAGATTTCATATTTCTTCTAGACCCTGGTAGTGTCTAAACACTTGACTATGGTATACCATATAACTGACTTGAGATTCCCATTATGAAACAGGTGCTGTTTAATTAAAAGAATTCCAAAAGTGAAGGTGAACCCATGCTGTTTCAAGCACGTCTGAAAAGTGTAATTGCATAACCCACTGGCTCAGATTCACATGATATGTGCTTCTATCAAGTGCTTCAGCTCTTACTCAGGGGTGACCCTAATAGACAATGATGAAGAAAAATTCTTCCCCTTGAGAAGGGACAAAGTATCTTGTCCAAGCCAAACTGAAGGAGACAAGTCCAAGGTACACTAAATTATGTGCAATGACTAACGGGTTCACTGGAAAGAACAGGACTGGAAGAATGATGACAGGGAGGTCTGAGTGATGGATATGTGAATGAACCTTTCTGAATGGGCAGAGGGTGAAGATATTTCTGTGGAAATGTCCTCACTGAATGTCTACTGCAGAGCAGCTTCTCAATAATCTGATAGACATTGTGACCCTTCCCCTGGATGTCAATCAGCTTTCTCCTCCTACCCTCCAACCCCTTGTTTCCTCACTAGGTCCATATACAAAGAGACAGAGACGGAGGTGATGTATTAGTTCAACAATATTTGACAGCATTGACTTCTCCTTACAGTGACTGATCTGACGGATCTTACAATGACTGCTTATCTGCTGAGACTCACATGGTATAGCATCCTTCCCCTGGCGTACCAGCCAGCCACCTGGGGAAGTGTGGAGGCTTTCTACCATGGACGAGACAGTAATATGTCCTCATAAGAATAGATATATTTTCACATGTGATATGCTTTACCTTAACAAAATTTTTTTCAATGCCACCTTTTGTGGTCTTAAGGAATGATTTTGCTATTGCCATCGTATTTATATATCATTGCCTCTATAAAAAAACAACAAATTTTGTAAACAAGTAAGTATAGCAGTAGCTCACACCCACAAAATTTATAGGTTCTACCATGCATCCTCTACCTGTAGCATTTAGCCATATAGAATATTGGATGGCCTGCTGAAGTCTTGGTTAAGGGACCAGTGGAGAGAGAATACTCTGCAAAGTTAGAGAGTT
Organism: Equus przewalskii; assembly: GCF_037783145.1. Lineage (NCBI taxonomy): Eukaryota > Metazoa > Chordata > Mammalia > Perissodactyla > Equidae > Equus > Equus przewalskii. The sequence continues at coordinate 17,796,714 of NC_091854.1, forward strand.
TTCCTATAGGATGCAGCATATGTATGAAACCAGGTACCAAGAGATGATGCTTTATTCCTCATAGCAAGAATTCACTAGTCTAAGAATCAATTGGTAGAGGTAAAATGGGACTTGTCTTGCTATTATACTTACTAACTGGATTAAGGGGTGTTATGTGCTGAATTGCGTCCCCCCTCAAATTCATACATTGAAGCCGAAACCCCCAATATGACTGTATTTGGAGACAGGGCTTTTAGGCTGTAATTAAGGATAAATGAAATCATAATGGTGGAGTCCTAATCTGATAAGATTGATGGCCTTGTAAGAAGAGGAAGAGACCTCTCTCTGTTTCATGTACGTGACCAGGAAATGCTATGTGAGCACACAGCTGGAAGGCAGCCATCTACAAGCCAGGAAGAGAGCCCTCACTAGAACATGACTATGCTGGCACCCTGATCTCACACTTCCAGCCTTCATAACTATGAGAAAATAAATTTCGAATGTTTAAGCCACCCAATCTATGGCATTTTGATATGATAGCCCAAGCAAACTAAGGCAAGGTTTTTTTGCTTCCATCCCATAATTTCATGCTACGTGCACTTAGAGGTGTTAGTGCTTAGGGTAGAACATAGCCCTTATTTGATTAAAATGGAAGCTGAAACTTCCCTGTTACCATTTTGGATGCCACAGGCTACTCAACAACAGGCAGATAAAAGGTTCATTCTACTCTTAGGGTGGTTGAAAATGGGGTTGCTTCCACACAATGTAAGCAAGGAGATGACCGAACCCAAAGGATTCACTGGGGTGTTTCTTGATACGTTAGCTAATAATCAGGTCAATGAGAAGGAGAGGCAAAAATAACGGCAGGACCACAAAAACACTTGGGTTCTGCAGGAGTCAAGAGTTGAGTCATTCTACCAAGTAAAGAAGCCTGTCCAATTGAAGTGTTGGTGGAGAGTAAAACGAACACAGAATTGGAGGAGGACCAAAGCAGGTATGATACCTACTTAGATTCACTTAATGACCAGCTAGAGAGACAAGGACTGAAACAATTAAATATGTTATTTAATTATTTTGTTTCTCTCCATTTTTTCCCTTGCTATCTTAAAAAAAAGAATGCAAATATTAGCTAATGTTTTAAGTTTCAAGTGTTAGTGTCACTGAATTAACAGTAACACAACAAACCAACCTGATAAGATAGCTGAGAGGATTTTGTGTATTCCTTGTTTGTGGGATGCAAGGAAAGGAAGACAAAGGTAAAGGCTGAGGGACAAAGATGTGGACTCTGTCATGTATCTTCCATTTTCACCTCCAGATCCCTTCTGCCTCCCTCCTCACTTACTGTTGACCCTGGAAGGCTCACCTGTGTAGACTGGGCTCCTATGAGTTTGACTACTGCTTGGGATTGACCAACAGGAAGCCTTGGCACAATATCAGAGGGAGGGAGCAGAGTGTTGTCAGAAGCTTCAAGTCTTGAGCTCTGCCACCTCCTATTTCCACTCTTGTATGTGCTTTGTGTCCTATACACTACGCTATGTAATCTCTATGCCTATTCACGTAATATCCTCTGAAATTTCCTTCCCTCTTTTTCCTTGGAAAACACTTTATCATTCACAAGAGGTTCAGGTGTAGCCTTTTCTAGGAAGCCTTCCTTGACTCTCCAGGTCATTCTTGCTACTCTTCCTTTGGAGCTTTATTTTATTTTTGTATGTATCATGATCATTGTCCTAAATATATTATATTGTAACCACCAGTCTATGAAACTCTCTCCTTCCCTAGACCGGAGACTATGGTTTATTCATATTTGTATTCTAAACTACAAACACAGTAGCTGACATTTAGTACGTCCTCAATAATACTTGTTCAACCAAAGTGTCAGTAAGTGAACAGAGGGAAAGGGAGAAGTATGACTGCTGGAAGGTAGGGGCAATTGAGATTCCCAGCCTCAGGGGCTCTCAGGGTATTGGGATGGGAAGTCTCAGGTTATTGGGTAAAAGGAGGTGTCAAGGTATTGGGATTGTGCTGGTAGGTGCAGAGACAGCTGTACAACAGACGTTATAAGCAAACCCCACAAGTTCCGTTTTGTCTATAGATAGTTTGAAGTTCTAATGTGAAGGTTTTCATGCAATGGAGGATTCAATATATTTATCAGTAGAAGGTAAGCAAAACTGAGAGAATGAGACTTTATCTGTAAGGAACAATATCCTAGACCTGCCGATATAGATTCAACACACATTTCTCAGCCGTGCCTGTTCCTAGGTATTTCTGAGCCTACAGCAAAACTGTTTCTCAAGGCCTACTCTCAGCTTTAAATGCCCGTGCTAAATGCTAAAGGCAGTTTAAAATTGAGCAATTAAGGACTCCAGAAATCCTCATAAACATTTTAAAGACACTTATTGGCTGAGCTGCCCCTATTTTCCCTTAAACTCCTGATCTGATCTGTTCCCATGTGAACACATGAGTGTAATTCTAATAGTCCACCAACTAATTTTCGGAAAGCAGAAACAGTGAATTATCTTGACCTATAATTGTGTAACAAGTTAAATTCTGTTATATAAATTTATCTTCTGAAAAATGAAGAGAAAGGCGTTTTTAGGGAAGCTTTTTCTTTTTTTCTCAAAAATGGCTTGACCATGATGATCTAATTTAACAAAAACTCATAAATTTAAAAATTGAGAAAAAAATTCTGAAATAGAACATTTGCATTCTAAAACAAATGCATCTCTCAAAATCGAGCTTATAGGAGACATTTAATAAGTATTCGCTGAGTGTATAAATCCTGGATTAAATTCAGTGAGACTGAAAATTGATGGAACCATTGCTGTTAACAGAACCCAGAGGCTTTGCCCTTCCCCTGCTGTCTCCAGATGTCCACGGCAGCACGTGGCGATACTGCTGTGCTCAAGGTAAATGTGCTGAGTCACTGCCTATAAGCAGCTATGAAGTTGTAGGTCATTTGTATATGTCCCACATATTTTTAGGCACTTCGTCTCTGGGTGCTATTTTCAAGCCTGGCCTCCCTTTCAGCTAATATGCAGAATTGCCTTTGTTATTGGATTGGCGTCTTCTTGAGAATTTTTCCTACACTCTGCTTTGAAGTAAACATAGTGTTGTGAGAAATATGGTGAGGAATGTTTCTTGGGGAATATTAATTTTCCTCTTATCTTATTCAAAGGGATAATGAGTCATTATTGTTTTTAAGTTTAGCAACCATCTACAACAGGGTAAGCAAAACTGTACCTGCAGACACTTCAGCATGCATGGGTAACATTTCTTTAAAAACAGACAACAGCAGCGAAACTCCAGCAGATCAACCATATTCTTATACAGGAATAGTGAGTGAGCTACCGTCAACACCATACATGGGCACGCTCCACCTTACAGCCATTGGTGACTTACGGTTAAGTGAAAAAGACGTGCAGCATCCAGATGATTGAGACACCAGTTCATTCACTTCCTTTTGGGATTGGTTATTTAAATCATTAGATTTTTCTTTTCTTTTTTTTTTCTTTGTGAGAATTTCTGTTGCTACTTTACAGCAAAATTAAATTTAAGCATTTAAAAAATGCTTAAAATTAAAATTAAGCAGATTTTTTTTGAAAGGTAATAAAAACACAAACCTTCTGATTTTTATTAGACAAAGCAGTTTAAGATACATAACTGATATATGGGTCAGCCAAAGAAGATGTGCATTTTACCTCTCTTTGTAATTTCTATGCATTTTCACTGAATTCTTGAAAATCATGATGCCAGGTAAAATATGTTTTATTTCTATGTAGAGAAAGTAGCTGTTATTCCTTTCTAACTTTTTCTCCATCAAAACGAGAATTTTAACATTGTCAGGCCACAGTGTGTCTGATGATGAGATGGGATAAATGAGCTGATAACTGAAGTAGAAGTTGAAACGTGTCCCATGTTTGTCTCATTAATGTGTACTTCTCTATAGTCTAATTCATTTCTACAGAAAGGGGATAAATTTCAAAATAACTTTTTGAAAAACGTTTGGAATTTCAATTTCAAAAGTGTTTGTAAATTGCCTTATAAATAGCTACCAAAATTTGTTAATTAACTCTATACTTGGGAACAAAAAGAACACAGAGGAAATAAAAGAGACAATATATTTGCTAGCTCTAAATAGAATGTCCAATTTTTGATTAGGTAAATAGTACTCAAACTTCTGTAAATCAGGAATGGTGTGGACAATCCCTTAAGTATTCTGACCAAGATGTAATTGTTGAATCTAAAATTATTTTATGTACTACTAAAAGAGAACATCCAATTAAACTTGACATAATGCTTTCTTATAGCATATAAATTTTATTTTATTATTTTGAAAGAGCTCTTTTAGATCATGTAGACAAATATTTTTAATCCTGTGTCAAAATTATGTATACAGATAAAGGAAAATAAGCAAAGTAAATTGGTTAAGATATTCCTAAAGTTTCTTCATATTCAGAATCTGACATTCCCAGTCACTTTCTGGCTCCAAGTCACCAATTTTTGCTTTTCCACATAATGTCATTCTTTGTGCCTTTCTTAAAAAATTGCTCCCGAATTATCAGCAGGATTTTCTCCCAAGCTGCTGATGCCCATTCTATAAGTTTTGAGCCACATGTACAAGTAATGACAGCTATATCATGCCGGTAACCTGCTTTATAGCACTTGTAAGATACATCCTGATTTTAGAGATGTTGAAGGATGAAAAAGCAATGTGACTCAAAATCAACTAGATTATAATAATAACACAAGAGTAATTGGTCTGTCCTGAAATATAAAACAACCACTTGTAGCAAGGTCAACTTCCTTATTCCAGTGATCTTACAATTTCAATATATTCTGGAAAATTTAGAGAGAGATAAAAGCAATGCAAAGTAGAAGACGAAAGATTGTGTGACTGAAGGTAATTAATATCTGATGGTAGAGGTTTTGGAAAATAAGTGAAATACTCAACTCTTCTTTTAACGGTTATGGGTTGGACTTCTGAAAATACTTTCCCATCAACTATTTTATGATTCTGTGACATCTAATTGGTAATTCTATAGATATCATTCTAAAATGCTCTGCTTCTCTTAATCGAAATACTAAACTGATCATGTCAGAGCTAATTCATTAGAGTTGCTTAATTAAATCACAACACATAATAATATTTAAAAGAAAAATAAATTGGATGAAAGATTGTTATTGAAAAATCTTTATAATAATCTGAAGTCATGTTAAGGATCTTTTTTTAACTTTTATTTTTTAATCCTGAAACTTAGCTACAACATTCTTTCTAATAATTCAAAGCAAATTCAGTTGGTTTGGTTTGTCTTACATCAAGAATAGCATATACTGTCACAAAGATAAGACATGACACGACCATTCATCCTAATAAGTGGTTTGTGAAGATGTGAAAGAACACCTCTCCACAAACAAGTGCCTGAGATCATCATACTTAATGTTTAATACTTCTACCTAAATTATGAGCTAGTATTCACTTTGTCAAATTTTTTAAATCAAATTTAATTGCATTAGAAGACATTCATCATAGAGTGACAGTACATTATGTCTTCATTTGTGTTATATCCAAAATGTTTATTTAAAAACACATTGTGTATTACTCTAAATTAAATTATGACAGTTATAGCATCATTTTTCATCTTGCAGAGAAATGCAAATATAAAACATTTCTGTGTGATAGTCTAGATTACATAAAATGTGACCATGCTTCAGACTGTTCAGGAAATAGCCTTCAAACTCGGAGAACTAAAGAAGCAACAATAAATTGGATGGGGAAAAGAGAAAGAGACGTCGTTCACGTTGATGTAAAGGAAAAGAGAAGGGGGTGGGTAGACTCTGATTGACATTCTGGAAATACCACAAAATTTCAAGCTTGAAAATTGGTTTTTAAAATGCCCAGTGTCCGCCAACAATATGTGAAAACTAAAGATGTCTCTGCTGGGCATTTTTTGATCAGACATAGTGTTTCAGACTTGAACTTAACTATGGGCCAAGGTTAGCTACTCTGTCCAAATTCTTAGCTTTTGTTGAGGAAAGCAGCTTAAAGGCTCTCAGCTAAAATGAAAAATCATGAAAGCATTTAAATTTATGAATGTAAAATTTCCCTTTGTTGGACAGTATTTCCTTTTGTGAGCAGATTTTATAATGAAAGGACAAACATTGCACACACAAAATTTAATATTTAGTCATTTTTATTTTCTTTGTGAATAAAAAACTGTGCTACCAGGAAGAAAACCAGTCTGTAATATTATGACAAACACTTATCTGACAGCAGATTAACATCACCATCATGGGATTTTAAGGTTGTAAATGGTTATGAATTATATTTGGACAATACACTAAATAGATAGTTTAAAATTAAAATTTCCAAAGGAGTAACTGTCAGTTACTTAAAGATATTTAAAAAGTGCAATTACTCCTTAAGCAGTTTAGTGAAATTAAGAACCACATGGGTCATTTAAACACTGGTTTATTCTGTGCCATAAACTATTTTTCATTAACTTCAGCAAAAACAGAAAACATTTGGTCATCCTTTTCAGTATAAAGGAGTATGGGTGAGATTCTCATTTTATAGAGCAACTACTATGGACTCAATATTTTTGTTAATAGTATCTCATTTAATCCTCACTAAGTGATACATGTCATATACACATATATATGTGGGGGGAATTAAGGGTGCAGATATAATTAAGGTTGATAATCAATAGATCTTAAGATAAAGATATTATTCTGGATCTCCAGATGAACGCAATGTAATCCCATGGGCCCTTAAAAATGGAAGAGGAAAGAAAAAGAATGGGTCAGAGACAAAAAAGGAGGAGCAATTCGAAGCATGAGAAGTATTCAACCCACTGTTGTTGGCTCTGATGAAGGAAGAGGACAATGAGCCAAGAATTGCAGGTGATCTCTAGAAGCCAGTAAAAGCCCTCAGCTGACAACCAGCCAGGAAACAGGAATCTCAGTGCTGTTATGGCAAGGAACTGGATTCTGCCAACAACTTGAATGAGCAAGGAAATAGACTCTCCCCGGGAGTCTCCAGAAAGGAACTCTGCCCTGCCCATACATTGAACTAATATGAACATAATACGTATAAACATGTAATGAATCATATATAGTATAATGAAATATTTGTAAACATATTTTACATATTATATATATATATATAATTATATTTAGTTCTTCTCTGTAGAACTTTATTCTGGAAATTAGAATAGAATTAAATAAATGTTAAAGAAGCCTGCACATGTTACCAAGGGGCTGAAATCAACATTCGAAACGTTTCACAGCAAAGTGGTAGTGGTGGTTGGGGGTGTTGATAGTTGTAGATAGCTGTTCAGGCTGAAGTAAAATCGCTACGTAGAAGAAAAATCACCAATACTTTTTAAAATATTAAGCTAAACATATATTTAAGAGCATTTAAATACATATGATTTAGTGTGCTTATTTTTACTCTTCTGAAATCTAAAATAGAAGTACCTCTTCTAAAAAAAAACAATGTAGCAAACTAGGAATAAATCTAAATACGAGTTGAACATCCTGCTTATAGGACAAATAAAAGAAATTAATTTTATCGTACTGAAGCAAAAATACGTATGTAGCAATTAGGGTTTTACAATGACGCTTTTAATTTTTAATAGCTGTATGGCTGTGTAACTGACATACAATAAGCTGCACATACGTAAGTATACAATTTGACAAGTTTTGACATGCATACATACTAGAAACAATGGAGATAAGACCCCAAAGTCTCGTTGTACCTAGTGTAACCTTTTATGTCACTCCTCTCCTCCTCATCCACCCCCAGACACTTGCTTACCACCACCATAGATTTGTCTGCATCTCCTAAAATTTAACATAAATAGAATCATGAAGAACATACCCCTTCTTTGGGGCTTCTTTCACTCAGTATAATTATTTTGACTCAACCATGTGCTAGTGTATATCATTTGTTCATTTCTCTTTATTGCTGAGTAGTATTCCATTGCATAGAAATAACATTAATGCGATCTAGGGATACCAATAGGAATATCTTCTTTTTGGGGGTAGGAGGGAAGACTTCTTTGGTGAGGAAGATTGGCCCTGAGCTAACATCTGTTGCCAATTTTCTTCTTTTTTTTTTTCCCTTGCCCAAGCCCCAGTACATAGCTGTATATTCTAGTTGTAAGTCACTCTAGTTTTTCTATGTAGGATGCCTCCATACCATGGCTTGATGAGTAGTGTGTAGGTCTGTGCCCAGGATCCGAACTGGTGAAACCCTGGCTGCTAAAGCAGAGCACACGAACCTAACCATGTGAACTTAACCACTTTGCCATGGGGCTGCCCAGGAATAACTTCCGTTGATGGAAATTTGGTTTGTTTCTACTTTTTGGCTGTTGAAAATAAAGCTATGAATGTTTGTTTTTCTTTGTATATACACTCTCATTTCCCTTGGATAATTACCTAGAAGTAGAATGGCTGGCTCATCTGGTAGGTGTAGATTTACCTGTTTAAGAAACTGCCAAATTGTTTTCCAAAGTGATTATACTATTTCACATTTGCACCAGCTTTCTGAGAGGTACAATTCCTCCACATCCTCACCAACATTTAGAATGACTAGTCTTTAATTTTAGCTAAATTGGCCATCTGTATATCTTTGGTAATGGTCTGTTCAAATATTTTGCCCATTCACACTGAGCTGCTTGTTCTCTTGTTGAGCATTGAGAGTTCTTTATATATTCTGGAGATGAGTCTTTATCAAATACATGATTTGCAAATGTTTTCTCCTAGCCTGTGTTTTGTCTTTTCCTTCTCTTTAATAGTGATTCTTGATACAGTTTTCAATTTTGATGAACTCTAATTTATCATCTTTCTCTTTTCTGGAATGTACTTTTGATGTCACAGCTAAGAAATATTTGCCTATTTTCCTTACAGTTTCTTCTGGAAATTTTATGGTTTTAGGTTTTGCATTTAGATCTCTGTGTTAAGATCTTTGTGTTAAGTTTTCTATATGATACACGGTAGTGATCAAAACTATTTTCTTTTTTTTCATCATATGAACATCCAATTCTTACATCAATATTTTTTGAAAAGACTATCCTTTCTCTACTGAATTGCCTATGCATCTGTTTCCTAAATTAGTTTTCCATACATGTGTTGGTCTATTTCTACACACTCTATCATACTCCATTGGTCTATTATCTACCTTAAGCTAATACAATATTGTCATTTTAGCTTTATAATGAGTCTTGGAATCAGGTTATGTTAGTTTCCTTACTTTGTTCCTCTTCTCAAAGTTGTTTGGACTTTTCTGGCTTGTTTGAATTTCCATATGAACTTTAGCGTCAGATTATCAAGTTTGACAAAAAAAAAAAAAAAGAAAAGAAAAGAAAAAAGCCTGCTAGGATTTTCACTGGTATCACATTTAGTTAAGTTGGGGAGGATTGATATAACAATACAGTCAGCCCTCGGCATCTGAGGGTTCTGCATCCATGGGTTCAACCAACTATGGAGTGTGCACTGTGTTCATGATCCACAGTTGGTGAATCCACAGGTGCAGAACACATAGACACCAAGATCCAACCAAGGGACTTGAGCATCCACAGATTTGGTATCTGTGGGGTGTCCTGGAACCAGTCTGCCTCAAATACCCAGGAATGACAATATTAAGTCTTCCGACTCATGAAAATATCACTCCATTTATTTAGGCCTTCCTTAATTTCTCTCAGCAATATGCTTTGAAAGTTTCAGTGTTTAGATATTGCACATATTTTGTCAGATTTTTGCCTAAGTATTTTATATGTTTTGATAACTAATGCAAATAGTGTTCTTAAAAATTATTTTTTGGGGGCTGGCCCCGTGGCTGAGTGGTTAGGTTCGCGTACTGTGGTTCGGCGGCCCAGGGTTTCGTTGGTTCAGATCCTGGGCATGGACATGACACTGCTCATCATGCCATGCTGAGGCAGTGTCCCACATGCCACAACTAGAAGGATCCACAACTATAAATACACAACTATGTACCCAGGGGGGACTTTGGGGAGAAAAAGGAAAAATAAAAAAATTATTTTTTGATTATTTGTGAAATACAGAAATACAATAGATTTTTTATATTGTTCTTGTACTCTGCAGGTCTGCTAAACTCATTTATTATTTTTGTTAGTATGTTTGCAGATTATGTTAAATTGTCTATGTAGATGATCATGAAATCTTTGGATAAAGACATTTTTACTTCTTTTCCAATCTGGATGCATTTTATTTCTTTTTCTTGCCATATTGCACAGGTAAAACCTCACAAACAATGTTGAATAGAAGTGGTGAGACTAGGAATCCTTGTCTTTTTCTTGATCATAGGGAGACAGCATTCTGTCTTCCACCATTAAGTGTGATGTTACCTGTAGGTTCTCCATAGATGTTTTTTATCAGGTTTAGGAGGTTACCCTATATATCCAGATTGCTAGGAGTTTTTACCAGGAATATACTATAGATTTTTTCAGATGCTTTCTCTCCATATATTGAGATGATCATATGGTTTAACATTTTATTTTTTTAATATGGTCAGTAATATTGATTTTTGACTGCGTGAAACATATCTTGTATTCCTGGGATAAATCCCACTCAGTTATGATAGATTATCCCTTTTATATATTGCATTTGCTTTGCTAATAGTGTTTAGAATTTTTCCATCTTCGTTTACGCAATACATTGTTTTGCTTTCTTTTAATGTGGTTGTTAGGTTCTGGTATTAGAATACTGCTGACCTCAGAATAAACAAAGTATCCTATCCTTTCAGTTTTGTGGAAGAGTTTTGGAGAATCGATATTATTTGTTCATTATATATTTTGTAGAATTTACCAATGAAGCCACTGGGGCCTGAAATTTTCTTTGTGGAAAGATTTTAACTATATTTTCAATTTCTTTAATAGACATAGAGTTATTTAGACTATTTCTTTTTCTAGAGTGAGCTTTGGAAATTTGTATCTTTCAAGGAATTTGGCCATTTCATCTAAGTTGTCAAATTTACTGGCACAAAGGTTTTTTGAAATAATATTCTTTTACTGGCCTTTTAATATCTATATAATTGTAGTGATATCACCTTTCCCAACCCCGACATTGGCAATTTTTGTTTTTCTTGGTTAATCTGGCTGAAGATTTGTTGATTTTTTAAATCTTTTTAAAGAATCAGCTTAGTTTCATTACCTTTCTCTCATTTTCTGTTTTATTTCTTTGATGTTTCTCTCTGATTTTTCTTTTTTACTCTTTCTTCTGTATACTTTGATTTTAATTTGCTCATCTCTTTCTAGGTTTTTTGTGGTAGAAACTGTGGTCATTGACTTGAGACATTTATTCTTTACTAATATGAGAACTGAATGCCATAAATCCTCTCCCCTCCAGATATTGCTTTAACAACACCTTTTAAATTTTCATGTATGCTATTTTCCGTTTCATTCCATTTGAAATATTTTTACTTTCCTCTTTCATTTTTTGTTTGATCCATGATTTACATTCATTTATGTAGATGTACTTTTCTATTTGGTATCATTTTTCTTCTCCCTGAAGGACTTTCTTTCACTTTTCTTGTAATATTAGTCTTATGATGATGAATTCTTTCAGCTTTTGTATGTTGAAAAAGTTTTTTTGCCTTCATTTTTTGGAATATATTTTTGCTTTGCATAAAATTGTAGGCTGAAATATTTTTCTTTCCATATTTTAAAGATATTTCTGTACTATTTTCTCACTTGGATTGTTTCAACAGAACAGAAATCTGCTGTCATCCTTATCTTCATTCCTCTGTAGGTAATATGTCCTCTCCAACTCTCCTATTTTCCAAATTTTCTCCTTAGCATTGGTTTTGACCAAGTGGATTATGAGAGACTTTAGTCTAGTTTTCTTCATGTTGTGTTGGGGGGGTGTATGTGTGTGTATTTGAGGTTCATTGATCCTCTTGGATCTGTGGGTTTATAATTTTTTTTATTGATTTTGGAATATACTGGCCGTTATTTCATTAACTCCCTCCATTTAGAGTTTCCAATTACACAAATATTAGGCTATTTGAAATAATTCCACAGCTCACTGACCCTCTTTTCATTTTTTTAAATTACTTTTTCTATGGCTTTCATTTTGGGTTATATTGTAATATTTTCAAGTTTACTAATATTTTCCTATGCAATATTTAATCTGTCATTAATCCCATCTACTGTGTTTTGCTCTCAGATATTTCAATTTCTACCTGTAGAAGTTTAATTTAGGACTTTAAAAAGTATTTTTCATTCCTCTACCTTTATTTTCAAACTATTTCAACTAACGGAATAGTTGTAATGATTCCATTTATTTCCTTTTCTACTGACAAGCATGTCTGTTCAGGGTCAGGTTTGATTGTTTTTTCTCCTCATCATGGGAGGGTCATGTTTTCCTGCTTTGCATGACTGGGAATGTTTCATTTGATCGTGGTCATAGTGAATTGTATGGTTTGGGGTGCTGGATATTTTTGAATTTCTGTAACTATTCTGGAGTTTTGTTGTAGGATTCAGTTAAATTATTTTGAAATTGTTTGATCCTTTTGGGTATTGCTATAAAGATTTGTTAGTTGAGACCATAGTTATGTCCCATCGAATACCTAGAGTTAATTATATCCACTACTGAGTATCCTGTGCCCACACTTCTGAGCATTCTGTACAATGACCTGTGAATTATGTGGTTTTCCGGTGTGCCTGGTGAGGGCAGGCATGATTCTTATTGTCCTGTGTGAGTATTAGGCACTATTCCATTTGATACTTTTGGATTGTTTTCCTCCAACCTTGTATCATTTCTTCACAAGCATGAGATGATCAGTAATCTGCTGAATACATAAGGGTGACCCTCTGTAGTTCTCTGGCATTCTCTCTCTCTGAAACTCTCTCCCCTTGGTTCTCTGTCCTGTGATCTCTAGCTCTCTTGGTCTTTCCAGATCGTCAGCTCCGTTTATAGAACTCAGGGAGCCTGCTAGACTCTGCTCGAGATTCCCCTCCTTGTGCCATGGCTTGGAAATTCTCTCAAGGCGGTAAGCTGGGACATCATAGCGCTCACCTTATTTTTTCCCATGTCTCTGGGATCACTGTGTTACAATCTCTGATAAACCATAGTTTTATATATGTATTTTTGATTTGTGTTTGTTTCAGCTGGGCGACTCTACCTTGGCTAAAAGCAGAAATCTGGATTATTTCACAAACTCCACTGGATGATTTAATTCCACCTCATCACAGAATTCACCTATGTGCTGCATTTTGTTCACAAGGGAAAGAGCTTTCACCTTTGTTTGCATATAAGTCTTCGTCATTAAAGATGGATTCTTCAAGAATCCATGGCTTGCTCTTTTGTTTTTGTCCCTAGGATCTAGCAAAATGACTAGAATATAGTAGATTTTGACTGATGGCTTGTATGAATAAAGGGCCAAATGAAAGTATGTAAAGGAGAAAAGAAAAAGTAACGTTTGATGTTGAATTTCCATATCTTCTGGACTGAATGTTTATGCCCCACCCCCGAATTCATATATTGAAGCCCTAACCCCCAGTGTGGCTGTATTTGGAGATGCGGCCCATAAGGGGGTAACTAAGGTTAACTGATGTCACCTTAGGGTAGGGCACTAATCCACCAGGATTAGTATCCTTGTAAGAATAGACACTAGTCTCTCTCTCTGTCCTTCCTTCCCCACATGCAAACCAAAAAAGGCCTTGTCCCCACACAGTGAAAATGTGACCATTTACAAGCCAGGAAGAGAGCCCTCACCAGAAACTGACCATACTGGCACTCTGGTCTCAGACCTTTAGTCTCCAGAACTGTGAGAAAAAAAATTTCTGTCGTTTAAGCCACTCAGTCTGTGGTATTTTGTTATGCAGCCTGAGGACACTGATATACCATATACACCAGAGAGATATTGAAAAAAATTATTTTGAAAAAGAAATAGGAATCACTTGATGACTGAGAGTCTTTTAAGTCCTATTTAAAAATTACAACTCATGAAAATGTAATTCCCCTTTTTTAATAGTCTCCTCTTCTTATGTCAATAAAATCACATTGGAGAAAAATATACCCTACTTTTTACTCTAAGGAGTTTTCCATAAAATGACTTCGTCTGTCCCAGAATAGTAGCTTTTCACATTAAGCTTACTTCCAGTTGGCATCTCTGAATTTCTGGAACCCTGTCTCAGAAACGATGTGAAAGAACCTAATCCTGGATGATAACGAACAGATGGAAATTTTTCTTGTTTTGACCTCCAGTCAAACAGTTTAATGGTGTTTCTTAATTCTATTCAGATTGCGATATTTTACATTTTTATTCGAATATTGTCAAGTACACATATCTTAAGAAGAGAAATGTCAGTTATGAAATTGATAATGTTTGAACCTGCTTCTTGCTTTTTATTTTTTTAGACAATCTGGGATCAGTTTTATTTTAAATAGGCCGTAGGAAATATGTGGACCCTCTGCTGGAGTCGCATCAGAGGCCTGGGACTGAAACAAGCTATAAAAAGTCTTCTGGCACTTCCTACTGTTGTTATTTTTAAAATTAATTACTTGAAGAAAGAATTACTATTAACACTAACCAATGTCTTTGTTTGTGTACTTCTTTTGAGCTTGCAAAGCGCTGAGGGTTCACAAAGCCCCATCAAATCAACCTTCACTTCAACTCTCAGATAACCATGGCAAGTAACAGCCCTATTTTACAAATGACAAAACTGGAAATGGCAGAGGATAACTGGCCTATTTATGGCCACCCCATTAAAAAGTGATGAGGTCAGGCTATAACTCAGATCACGCTCAGATCCTGCTCTAGTCTTAGGACTCTATCATGGACATCTTAATTAATTAGCTCTTGTCTTCTGGTTAAAGTGGCCAACTGATAGTTCGTACAGTTACAAATCCAGGTTTATATTCTCCTCTGAATGAAACCTATTATTCTGACGTTAATGACATCACTCAAATTAAGTTGGATAATATTTAACATATTATTTTAGAATCAGAAAGGCAAAATGGTTTTCTTAGAACATTGAAACTGTGGTCTCATGTAGATAGAGGTTTTCCAGAAAAAAGACAGTAGCCCCTTATGACTGATGTGGTAAAGTTTCAAAAATCTTTAAAATATCTGTGATAGTAATAAAAATTATAGTATTTTTGAACAATTCTATTTCAGACAAATTTTTGAAAAGAAATGCCATTAGTAATGGACAAATATAACAAATAGTTAATAATCCAAATGGGAGAAGATTGAAGGAGTAATGAGATCTCCTAGAGGAATCTTCTTTTACTTTTTAGTTCAAGAAGGATATAGGCTTCCAATTGGGTTCTTGGCAGACAGGAAAAAAGAAAAATTCTCTTTAATTCCCATGATGCTATTGTGACACTGGATACTGTTTCTCTATTCCAACAAAATGTAATATATCAAAGCTACACGGTATGTGATTTGAAGTAGATGAGAGAATTGTCTCATTTAGAAAAACAAATTTTCAAAAATTCTTATCACTACTTCCTCTTCTCCCCCATTATATCTTTACACGGTGACAGGTGCTGAGTTACACAGTAGTCATAATTTCATCTGAGATCAGATTATCATTCTGGGGCACTAATTACAAATAAGGGCTGAGTTTTAGATGACATGAGGCAAACACAGTGTGGCATCTTACCCATATCAGCCCAAACAGAAGTTTCCCATTTCGCCCTTCAACAGTCCCTGGTTGGTACACTGTCTGGCACATGGTTGACACTGAATAAATGGTAGAGGTTATAGCTATTACCTACTTTCCCTAAATGAGGTTTTTGTCAATTCAGCGCTTAGCACAATTTCTTTAATCTGCAGTTGGTTGATTTTGTGTGACTTTCAATTTCATATACACTGAAAAAGACTTCAGAACTAGACCAAGACACATGGCCACTAGAAAAATGTTGTCATTCTTCTAGCAGCCAAGTGGAAAGATTTGTGACATACTTTACCATAAACCTTAGGGACAATTGACAGAAGATTTACCAGCCTGGAAAGGATTACTGGCCAAATCTTAAATCTCTGTCTAACATTATATCTTTAAACCCTTTAGAGATTTTATTATTCAAACTTATTTCCTATTTAGCGCAGGTCTTCATATCACAACGTTATAAAATATTTGTGACTATGCATTTTCTGACAAAAATATAATGTTATTTAAAATAATTCCTCTGAAAATAAACTCTAATTCATTTGGCATGCATGCAGGAAATGAGGTATCTAGGTTCTCGATGCATAATGTGTGATGGCCTGTTAGTTTAGCATTTCTCATATTGGCATGGTATAGTATGAAAATGGTCTTCCATGCTCAAATTAATTTGAGAATGGTTCCTTAAATAAAGCAAAGCAAGTTTCTTTACTCCAGAATTTCTTAGAGCCTTGGCTAGACGGATGAATGTTATAAATCTCCTAGAGGGAGCTATAAAGCATGCAGCATTTGTCAAACACATTTGCCTGTGGAATATAGGTTTTAGGCACATTTAATAGCATCTCCCTAAGAAAAAACAGTTGGGGATCTACCACTGTAGCAAACAGACATATTTTTGTTAGTGAATATAGTTTAATATAGAAAGAGTTCAACCAATGATTCAATACTAATAACAATACAA
Source organism: Equus przewalskii (assembly GCF_037783145.1). Classification (NCBI taxonomy): domain Eukaryota; kingdom Metazoa; phylum Chordata; class Mammalia; order Perissodactyla; family Equidae; genus Equus; species Equus przewalskii. The sequence continues at coordinate 17,813,289 of NC_091854.1, forward strand.
CTCAGAGGAAAATACATTTCTTTATTTCTTAATTATTAGATTACATTATTAGATCTAAAAGGATCTATGAAAACTTATGAATAGCTTCAAATTTTAATTTTTTATGGAAAAGCTATAAAATTGCAGGTGAATATTTTATATTATTTAATGAATTTAAGGATTTACAAAATATGAATCATAGCTTGTTTTTAACATTCTTAAGTAAATGGGGTTTGATATATTTAAAGTATCTTTTAATTTGGAAAGATAACCTGAATTATAGATAAGATGCAGAATGAAGAAATGAAAATGATGCATTACGATGGCATAGTCAACATTCACTATATTTGTTGCTCACATATAAAATTTCTTAAACAATGAAAAATTTGATTACTATAGAATTCTCCAGCAAAAAATGAAAAATAGAATAAAATATAAAATGAAGGAAGTCTTTGTGGCCTAAAAGTAAACACGTGTCAACATGAGTGGAGTTTATTATATGCAGGGTGAAATACAATCCTTACGATTTATTTTACACTGGAAAGATTAGAATTAAGTAACTGGTTTTAGTTAGATGTTTCAAAGTTTAAAAAGAGATTGGTACTGAAGAATTCATAGATTAAAAATTTGAGACACTGGCTTGGTGGCCTAGTGATGAAGTTTTCCCTTTGTTCTTTGGTGCCCTGGGGTTCGTGGGTTTGGATCCCAAGCACGGATCTACACACTGCTCATCATGCTGTGCTGTGGTGGTGCCCCACATACAAAATAAAGGAAGACTGGCACAGATGTTAGCTCAGGGACAATATTCCTCACCACACACAAAAAAAAAAAGCTTGAAAATAAGATCTAATAACAAAAGCTTAAGAAGTATGAGTTAAGTAACTTTGGGAAGAGTGAATGAGGGCAGGCATGACTATATTCACGATGATTCTGACATAATCCTTCTGAATGGTAAGGAATGATGAATATAACCATTGCCAACATTGGGAGAAGAATAAGAACGTAGGTGGGGAATAGTTTTGTTTTTTCAGATAGAAAAGAGGACCATGAACTGTTGTTTAACATAAAACTTATGATGGAGATGGTAATTTTTTGTTACATTGAAATTCTATCCTATCTTTTTTTGGAAAGTATATATATATATATATATATATATATATATATATATATACACACACACACAAGAAATTCATTTTATATCTGTATGTATAATACATATGTATATATAACATACATGTATATGTATATATAATATGTATATATTCAAAAGGAAATCAAAATCTTCCTATGTAAGGTGCTACCTTAAAATTTTGGGGGAGTCTGCACAAGTGAAGAGGTTTGATAATCTAACTCACGGGCAACTCAGCCAACTCAAATTTTTAGTGATCAGTGTAACAGTGGGAAATTAGATGGAACAGAGAAAGGGAAGAGTTATGGTAAAGAGTAACAGCAGAAGCAGCGATCAACTTTCTGTGAGTTTTGCAGTACAGGGCAGTGAAAGTGTATGGGTTTAGCACTAGACAGATTTATTTTATTCGCTTCTTGGTAGTCATTTTAAAAAGACACAATTTCTATGAGCACTGCTTCTTCATGTACAAAATGTGGATAGTAATACATACATCCTTCATAGAGTTATTACAAGAATTAAATATACCGGAGGTAAAATGTTCAGCTAATAATAATAACAGCACTATTTATTGATAATCTACTATGTGTTTTATATTTTGTAGATAAGTTAACTGAGGCTTAAAAAACAATAAGATGTACAAATAGAGAGATGGCTAAGATCTGAATCTAGCCCTCCTGACCTATAATTCAGTGCCCTGCCTACTGCACCAGAGCATCTTCTCTCCATATTTTGTAGTTCATCGCAATTTCATATTTCCTTTGTTGAGAATGTATCATCTTTTAACTTGCCTTATTATATTTTTGTGTATTATCTTTATTCACAAATTATAAGCTTTTTAAAAGCTCATCCATATTTATATCCCTCATTTTATTGTGAAAATGATTTAAATATCGTAGATGTTCCAAAATGCCTACTGAATGAATAAATTAATGAATTAGAAAAGAATGGCTGCAATAGTTAAATTCCCTTTCAATGGGTCCAAGAACTCACCTAATTCTAAGTTCTTCTTTAATGAATGCAACCTTGATGTGAGGTTGCAGTATTTTAAAATCATGATAAATATCCCATCTTTACCTTCTGGCAAACACTACTTAGATATACAATCACAATGCTAATTTGAACTTTAAATTTAATACTTTTCAATGATTTTACTGCCATTGATAGTAGCACTAATTTTCTACAGTACTTGAAAGTTTAAAACTATTGTGGTTATAGAAAAAGAAACAGAAAAAAATTCAGCTCCACATTTTTAGCAGACTTATGTAATTAGTCAACCAAAAGCTGAAAAGTATACTAAGTGATATTTTGAAAAAAAATCAAAGGAATTGCTCTATTAGACAACACACATTCCTCTACTGGAAGCACAAATGACACGTATTAAACATTTGAAGGCCTAATTGAGATATGTAAAGTTAATCATTAAATTGCATTAGGAAGACAAGAAAGCCTTCTCTGGTTAATAAATAGATTACTTTCCTAAGAGAGTCTGCTATTATAATGTGGCTTTATGCTAAAAAACATCAATTATAAATTTCAAATAGCATTGTTTAAGAAACATTAGACTCATGGAGAACTATTTTAAAGATGAGAAAGAGAACAGGAAGTTTGCTCCTAATTATGTCACAAGAATCAGGCTGAATCATTTCCTTGCCTACAATCTAAGGCTGATGGGAAGCAGCTGAGTGATGATTACTGTGAAGAGATGACACCAAATGAAATGGAGACATCTGCAAGTACTCAACCTCACACCACAAAATGGTGGCATATGTAAATTCTATTGGAGCCTTTGAAAACTTATGATGAAGTGCTCAAACAGCACAGTAGCAAATGTTTTCCTCTCCTATAGACCATGTTGAAATCTTCATGCTAATTAGTAATAGGGGCAAATGTCACATATGGATGTAAGTGGAAATTTCTGAAAGATATAAAATACAGATCCTGTATTTGATTGAAAATAGTTTAAGAGAAGCACAAAGGAAGAAATAACCCTGTAGGAGATTGTTAAGACAAAATCAATAGCTCTGTGGGGGACCTTATTAATTTAATTTTATCCAGGTTCATGTCTAACACCTGGCATTTTTGTGAAACTACGGCCCTAACAATATAGAGCCAATCAGAATATATGAGTGAAATATCATGTTGGGGAGACCAGGGAATGATAACAGATATAGTCATAACCAAACTTTTACTGAAGGAGCCAGCCAATATACACACAATCAGTTTTCACTTTAGCTGCCTTCATTATCCTTACATATCCCTATTCACTTTTAAGTTCCTCTAATTCCAGAAAGTGTTTAGTAATTGTTCTGCTTTTAACTAGTACTTTTCATTTTTGGCAGACCTATCAACTCAAGGGAGCTCATGAAAGGCATTGGCAAGAACTCATGACCATCAGAATAAATGAGATTTATTTAATCCATATGCAAGTATTATGGTACATTTAAAAAGAAAACACTCTATGTTAGGAATTGTGTGGATCTGAAAGGAGCATGATACGAGCTTTGTGACTGAAAGGCAGTTGCAATTTGGTTGAGTATATAGGGTAAGATGAGTCTTCCATCTATCAGCTCTAGCCAATAGTCTTATGTCCTCATTCCTCTCATTTATTCTATCAGCAAGTCCTCTTGGCATGACCTCCAAAATCTCAGAAATCTTTCCATATCTTTGCCAACACCCCATAGTAAGTTTCCATCATTCCCTCCAGGAATAATGCCATAGCTTTCTAAAATATGCCTGTGTTGACTGTCCTCCTCTTCCACGCTCCCCTCTTCCACCTAATCCATCCTCTAAAAACAGCAAAAGTAAAGTTTTTAAGATAAATTTTTCCCATCACTGACTTTCTACCAAACTTAGAAAATGTTCAAAGTCATAGCCATGATTTCTATAGCTTTAAATAAATTGACTTCTCTCTATCTCTTCGACTTTGCTTCATACCACTTTTACTTTCTCCCAGTGTATGAACCATGTGAACCTTCTTTTTATTCTGAAGACAATGTATTTGTAATTCCTCTAGAAACTTCACATTAGCTATATGCTTTAACTGTAATACTCTTCTCTTGGTGTGTACTTGGATGTCCTCTCTGTATACTATATATATCAGCTTAAAAATTTTCTCCTTACGTAAGCTGTATTACTTAAATATTACTGTGTAACAAATTATACCATAATTTAATCACTTAAAAAAACAAACATTTATTATAGCACAGTTTTTGTGGATCAAAAATGGATTAGAGTGGCTTAGTTGAGTGCCTCTGGCTCAGGGTTTCTCACAAGGTTACAATCAAGGCATTGCCAAGGCTACAGCTCAACTCACAACTCAACTGGGCGAGAATCTACAGCAAGCTCCCTTGTGTGGCTGTTGGCAGGCCTCAGGTATTCACTGGACATTGGCCAGAGACATTAGTTTCTCATCACATGGGCCTCTTGACAGGGTTTCTTAGAAGCTGGCAGCTGATTTCCTTCAGAGTGAGCAGCAAGAGATAGAAAGCCTTCTCTTCCAGCCCAAGCTGGAAGCCATAGTCTTCTTTTTAATCTAATCTTGAATAAATGACATCTTATCACTTCTGCGGTGTTCTGTTCACTAGAATCTAGTCAATAAGTCTAACCCACATTCAAGAAGAAGGTTTTCTACAAAAGCGTGAACATTAGGAAGAGAGGATAATTTGGGGCCATCTTAGAGGCTGCCTACGTCAGTCTTTCAAAGGCCCCTCACGCCCCACAATAATTCATGTTCCTCCAGCATGCAAAACACTTCCTATCCCAAGGTTTCCAAAAGTCTATCACAACAATAGCTCTAAATCTAGAATCTTATCTTTTAAATAAGGCCCCTTAAGAATAGCTGCTTAAGTACAGCTATTTGAGTATGGTTTGCCTTGATCTATAAAACTATGAAATTAAAGGGACAATAAATGTTCCCCTTCCACACAAACATTAAAAATACAATGGTGGGGTGCTGGCCCGGTGGCTCAGTGGTTAAGTTTTCATGTTCTGCTTTGGCGGCCCTGGGTTCACTGGTTCGGATCCTGGATGCAGACCTACACACCACTTGTCAAGCCATGCTGTGGCAGGCATCCCACATATAAAGTAGAGGAAGATGGGCATGGATGTTAGCTCAGGGCCAGTCTTCCTCTGCAAAAAGAGGAGAATAGATGGCAGATGTTAACTTGGCACTAATCTTGCTGAAAAAAAATACAATGGTGGGATAGGCATAAGATGACTGCTATAGACATTCATCTTCAAAAATGAGGTACAAAGAAAGTACTGGTTCATAGTAATTCTGAAATCCAGTCAGGTAAATGCTGGAAGTTCCTTCATCAGTTTTCAAAGCCTAAAAATAATTCTTTAGACTCTCAGCTCCATACTCTGAGCCCTTGGTTTCAATCTCTGAATATTCTTTCTGTTTTCCTGAAAAGTAGCATGTGCTGTAGGCTTACTAGCTTTTTTGTCCTACTTCCTACCAGAAGAATTGTGAGCTTCCAACTACCTCTTTACATTTTATACTATCTTTGTCCCCTTCACTCCATGTTGGTAGTATTTCTGTTGATATAAATCGTTCAAAAGCTTTGTGGGCTACCTATGAATCTCATTGGAGTTTACTCAAAAGCCACATCTGCAGAACTCTTCTTGACACCCTTTCCCCACATTGAGGTCCTCCTGAGATGACTGTTAGACATTGTCCTTAAGCTTCTTAAAGACCCTGTTGTTTAATTGAGAGAATCTGTGAGGCAGATCTTTAATCTCTTGAAGGGGTTTTATGTGGTTGAATATTACACTGAGACAAAACCTTTGATTTTTCACAGGACTTAACAAAAGTCTCACAGTCACACCAGCAGCTTCATCTTTAGACAATGTTTTTCAAGCACTACCCTGGATTCGACGTTTGCTCAGAGCCATTTGTTTACTTTTATCATTTGCTATGTGGAGAGGCTGAGAATCTTCAAAATGATCAAGCCCTGGCTCATTTTGTTTACCAGTCGTTCCTTCTATTTCTCTCTCTCATCTTGAATTTTACTATAAGCAGCAAGAAGAAACCAAGTGGCAACTTCAACATTTTGTTTTAAAATCCCCTTGGCTATATCACTCAGTTCTTTAAGAATACTTTCTACATCCCATACTTTCCACAACAACATTACTAAATATTCTGCCAATATTTCCTGAGTTTTCAAAAAGATTTTCTTATCTGTGTGAGCCCTCATCTACAGCTTACTCAAAGCCCAAAATTCTATGAACAGTGTATTTAAGACATTTTAGCTTTTATTAAAATTCTCCTCAAAGCTTAGTGCCCAGTCCAAAACCCCTTGCGCATTTTTGATATTTGTTTTTACAGCAATTCCAGGCACTCAAATGTGAATTCATTTTTTATTGCTGTGTAATGAACATTGAAAAACATAGCATCTTAGAACAAGAAACATTACGTGTAGTTTCTGTGAATCAGGAATCCAAGTACAGCTAACTGGGTGACTGGCTCAGTGTCTCTCACAGGCTGCAATCAAACTGTCAGCCAGGACTGCAGCTGACTGAGTGTTTGACTCAGGGAGGATCCTCTTACAAGATCACTCATGTAGCTGTGGTCAGGTACCAGGTCCTCACATGACCAGTGACATTACTTCCTTGCTATGTGTACTCTCCAGAGAGTGAGCCCAAGACTGAGCCATAGACATTTTGTAACCTAATCTCAGAAGCAATATCCCATCACTTTTGCTGTATTCTTTATGACAAGTAAGTCAATAAGTCCAGTCCACATTCAAGGAAGGGTATTTTTAAGGGTATGAACACTAGGAAGTAGGGATCATTGAGGAACATCTGAGAGGCTACTCACATTAGGGTTGAGCTATCATGACCCTGTAACAAGCAACCACCCAGTCACTCCTTGTATCATCCTACATTAATTCTCTGCATTGTACTTTTTATCCGATATCTTTGATTTTTTATTTATGTCTACACTCATTGTCACAAATTAGAGTTAGAGCACAGACTAAGGCTGCAAAAGTAGATAAAAGCAAGTTAATGCAAAACCTTATAAAGTATGTCAAGGAGAATGACACGATCAGATCTGCATTTTAGACTCACAAAAGTTGCCCCAAGATAACAAGTCCGATGTAAGATAGATACAAAGACCACTCATCAGAGATAAGAAAGGTGTAGCATAAAAGATAGGAGTTGATTCATCCTTCACGAATATAGCTATCTAGATTTTGGAAGGCACAGAAGTAAGAGAAAATTTTAAATGGAGAGAGTAATACGACAGAGGGTTAGAAAAGAAACTGTCTATTCCAGGAATTGTAAAGAGTTTGATGGGAGCAGAGAGAATATTGAGAGACAAGATGCTTAAATACAAAATTGAGACATTAAGTCTTAATAGGTAATTAGGATGAATGTTTGGAAAAAAATTATTAGCCCATCTGTTCTCTTCAAAGCCATCCTACCAAATTGTCTCTAACTATAGATTGAAACTTTATTATCTTGGATTGGAGATCCTTCTTAATATTCTCAAGGGCAAAGTCCCAAGGCAGATCCAGGAAATGAAGCAGCCTGTGGGGTTTATCCAGTGTGGTCTACCTTTAACAAGTGTACTTTGGGGTATTAGGAAAGACTCTCAAAATAAGAAGAGAAGGAAGTAGATTATACTGAGTAACTCTGGAGCACCTTGGAATATTGGAGAATGTGGCCAGGTAATCACCTTGAAAAACAAGAGAAGAGAACAAGCCTTGTTGCAGAGCTCTCCAAGTGGAGATGCATATTTTATAATGATATCTTATATGTCTTCAGACTCAACTGAAAATTTTTTTTAATCTATAGAGTAAAAGAAAAAACCAGATTGCTTTTGTAATACTTGTTACTCTATGCTTATTACCACATAGCATTCATAACATAGTAAAATTCAAAATTTATTCGTCATGTATATTTAGTGAAGAATGTGTGAAATAAATGAATGAAGCATGGATCTATTTTTAGTGGTGATACTTTTGAACAGAAAATAAAATTAATATTTCATTCAGGCCTTAAAGGTGTTGATATTTTAAATACTGATTAAAATTTATATGTATACATTTATAACAAGTATTCCACTGAGGAATCATATTCTGCCTTCATGGTTTAGTGTTTTTAGGAAGTTTAAAAATGTTTTCATATATGCTGTATTTAAAAAATACATTATTTAAGTAGGCTAAAATAAACTAACAAATGATTTATGATTAAGACTCCATGGGAAGTATAGTTGACTAAGATAAAAATAAAAAGCAATAATACCCTAAGACATATGTGTTAAAAATTGAAGAAGAAACAAAGCTTATCATAAAAATAGATGTTTTTGAGACCTAGGTATTTTATAGCGATAAGAGGGTTTTTTTCAGTAAAGTTGTAGAAAATAATTCATCCAATATCTTTTTTCACTATATTATTAAAATCATCCAAAGGTTATTTTAAAGTGAGGTTATTTTAGCAATTGTCTATTCATTACTTCAGAATAGTTTTCCCAAGAGTAACAGAAGGCAGATATGTACTTCAGTATACTCCAATCTAGCAGATACAATTGTAATTATATCCATGTTGGCAAATACTATGTAACTGAGAGTTGCCAATACATTCTTTATTACTGCATCTTTGCTAAAAGTAAAAATAATTTTTCTATAAAGCACAGTATATTGGTCAAGGGCATGTCATATGGATTCATATGCTTACTTTCCCCACACTGAGTTCTAAATTGTGTTACCATCATATTACTCACAGAATTTTTTTTTTATTATATATAGACTTTCAAACTCAGAGTTACAATGAATCTAAAAAAATAACATCAACCAAAACCACTTTGTGCTGTTCTGTGTAATTCATTTTTTAAGTTTCAGATAAAACTTGAACATTGTAAATATCATTCACAAGATAGGGACAAAGACCCGAATGGGTCTTATTCTCTCATAGCTAAAGGAATCATCAGTGATCTTTAATGACACTTCACTATTCTGTCCTTCTTCCCTCCAAACCACCTGTAAATCCCACTCCATTTGACAGCCCCCCCTTTCTGAATCTTTAGCTGGGGCTCTGTTCATTTTTGTGATGCATTTATAAAGGATGTGTTGACATGATCTTAACAAAAACTCTGTTGTAGCAAGAGAGAAACTAGGAAGAAAAAAATGAGTTTCTTTGTTCAAAATAGAACAAACCTGATGGTTTTACAAACTACAGTAGCTAAATAATATGTCATTGATTCCAGAGTGAATAATAAAGGTGTTCAGGGACTGCTCTCCGCATATATGAGGTTTCAGTCTCCAATATCTAGCAATCTGGATACTTGCCATGGTAATAATTACTTCATGTGGGTCACAAACTACTTCAAAGTAAGGGAACAGTATAATAGAAAATACTTTCAAGAGCAGTTCATGAAACTGAATAAACAGAGCATAAATTCATATCTTATTTTATAACATCAAAGATTATGTTTATTCTTAATGTTACAATTGCAGTGGACTGAACACTTCCAGCTTAAACATGTCTTCTCAAATTTATAGTGAATATTACCAGGATGTGGTGGCCTGCACCATAATCACTTGTTGGGTTGTCACTCGAGTAAAGTGGAAAGTTTTGAAATTACCTGTGAAACACATTTTGATAGTTTATATAAAAGTGAATTGTGTTGTTTATTACAGAAATGCTAAGCCAGAAGCTTTAAAACATTAATAATTTTTCCTTCTGGAAACCATTTTTCATTTATAGTCTATCTTTATTTGAAATACTCCAGAGTAAACAACTGTATAATTTTTTTAAAGAACTCTTATTTTAATACTTGTACTATCAAGAAAATTGAAAACCTGCTAATCTCTAACCGGCGTTTCATTCCTTTTATCGCATACCCTATCCTCAATGATGGCCTGATCATATAGGTTACTCAAATGAGCAGTGCAGGCTAGGTGTGTTGGAGAGTATAGAAATCCAAACACATGTTCCACCTAAAGGAAATTCAATTTAATATTCAAACAAACATGAACAAAACACTGGGTGGCCAAAGAGAATCAATGCAGGAATTGAGTTGGGGGGAGGGGAGTGGTCATCAGATTTTAACCTCATATTGACATGGCAACCATTTATCCTGGACTTGAAAGTAGAGGAAACTGTGAATAACTATTCCCTATATATCATACACTTGAAGAAATTTTTTTCTATTTTCTTTTATTTTCTAATGTTTTATTTGAAATATGGGCTGCTATTATTTCAAGAAAATGTTGCTTGGCTCTCTTTATCCTCAACTCTCTGCATGAAATTTATCATAATATTTATTACCACAAATTGGAGAGTTGTCAGGATCATCTCTATTCTACCCACTTTTTATTACAGGTGAGAAAACCAAGGCCTAGAGAAGTGAAATGCTTTACTCAATATCCCACCGCCAGTTAGATAAGATTCAAAGACTTTTAATTCAGGCATAGTTTATGAATACACGTGAAGAATAAACACAAAACTGGCACATGGCATATGTTCATTTATCACGTTAATTAGTATAATTCTCAATTGGGATTGTGCCTTACTTGTTTTAACACTTTATTCTACATTGAGCCTGGTTGTTATTTATCAGGTAAACTACAATAAATTTTGATTAAATTTAAATTTTGGTTTTTTGAGTAAATGACAACTTTCGAAAAATTCAGGAGCATTATTGGCAAAAATGAATTTTATGAGACTGAGACTGTGCTACCTGAGAAATACAGTGATCTCTATAATCTAGCTTAGACTAAAGTTAGCTCAATTTTTCTTGTTTGTTTTATTTATTTATTTTTTTGCTGATGGAGATTTGCCTTGAGCTGACATCCACTGCAACTCTTTCCTTTTTTTCTGTTTTACATGTGCCACTGCCACAGCATAGCTACTAACAGACAAGTGGTGTAGGTCTATGCCCAGGAATCAAACCTGGGCCACGGCAGCGGAGCATGATGAACTTAACCAACAGGCCACCAGGGCTGCCTCTTCTTTTTTATTTTTTATACCAAACTTTGATAAATATTCAGAAGATAAAGATGTTTTCAAAAAAAACAAACAGGTACTATAAAAAAAGAAATTATTCACTCCACACAGAATCAGCCCTGCATAAAATGGATTCAGCAGGAGACAGATGTAGCAATGGAGGATGTCTCTTTTAAAAACAGTTCAGAGACTCTCTGGAAATGAAAAGAAAAGGAGGAACTGTGAATGCTTGTAGTTCCAGTGGACAAGCAAGATGGCCTGAGAGTTGATATTACCTCTTGGTGTTCAAGGAGCAGAAAGGTGTTAAGGTGGAAATGAACACTTTTAGCCTAGGTAACAGAGGCTGTTCATGCCAAAAGATGCTCCAGAAATCTTTAAAATGACCTATGGAGGTTTGTAAGTGAAAGGGAATATAAGCCAATATTATTGAAGTAGGATTTAAATGGTGAAATCAAGCCATGATTTAATTGAAAAAGCACAAAACATTATTTAAACAAGTGTCCAAGTTCTGACTTTGTCTCAGATTACCTCAGTTACCTCATCTGAAAAACGTCAACAATAACAGAACCTATCTGTGTTAGGCAGAATTCTATGATCCCTGATGACTCTCATTCTTATAAAATCTCCTCTCCTTTGAGTGTGGGTGGAACCTATAAAAATGATGAGATATTACTCTCGTGATTATGTTAAGTCATATGGCACAAGACAGATTATTTGGGTAGGCCTTATCTAATCATACGAGACCTATAAATGCAGAATTTTCTCCAGCTGGTGGCAGAAGAGGAAGTCAGAGATTCTAGGCATGATGGGGATTTCATGTACCATTGCTGGTTTTGAAGATGGAGGAAACCATACGCCAAGGAACATTGGTGGCCTGTAAGAGTGGACTATGGCTAAGCTGTAAGCCAGCAAGGAGAGAGCAACCTCACTTCTACAATAACAAGAAACAAAATTCACCAAACCTGAATGAGCTTGGAAGTTGATTTCTCCCCAGAGCCTCCAGATCAGAGCCTAGCCTCGCCCACCTTGATTTTGGCCTTCTGAGATACTAAACAGAGAATCCAGTTAAAGCATTTTGTGCTTCTGATCTTTAGGACAGTGAGATAATAAATAAGGATTGCTTTAAGCCAATAAAGTTGTGATAATTTGTCATGCGGTAATAAGAAATTAATATATTATCTCACAGAGTTGATATGCGGATTTAATGGGATAATATCTATAGAGTTATTAGAAAAACATCAGGTTGTAAGCATGCCATAAATATCTATTTTGTTTTGTTGTTGTTAGAGATGTTATTCTGAGTAAACCATAGACTCTGGAAATCTCTGGCTTCTATCCATAATCCATAAGATTCTTATGAATACTAAGTGATAATGCATAATTATTCATGTGCTAGCACAGATTAATGTGCCAGTCCAGTCTCCAAAGAATATTATTTTCCTAATTTTAGAATAGTGAAAAGTTATTATAGTGTAAACAGTGAAAGTTTGAGAAGCAAAAGCTGGACCTGAAAGAAGGGTTGATTTACATAAGAGGAAAGAACAAAAAAACACACTTGGGAGAGAATATGTGAGGAACCAGATGCCTGAACCAAGGCCTGAAAATAATATGGACATCTTGTTATTTCTTGTACCAGTGAAGAAAATGACTGCATTAGACAAAAGTTTCCTTTCTCATTATTATTGTTATTTACCTCAGGACTTCTCAGAGATTGATTGTAACATACTCATAAGCACTATTAATCTTCAGTTGGAAGTAGAGGCAGTTTGTGAAATTTATTTGATTAGGTTCTCTCTCTCTCTCACTTTTCTCTTAAAAACATTTCCTCTTCTGGTTTCTGGTTCTGCATGAAAGAGCTTGGAAGTCACCTCTCCATCCTAACAACAAGCAAAAATCCCAACAAACTGAAAAATGAACAACTCTTTTTAGATGCATAAGAGAGCTGGGGTCACAGGGCAAACTGCTGCCTCCAAATTAGAGAGACAGGAAAAGAGAGAGAGTCACATTATACAGGAATAGAAACCTCCATGAGAGTCAGTACTGGGATAGAAAAATCTGATGTAATTGACAAATTGTTGGAGGCTGGATGCAGACCAGTCTGAGTTAAAAACTCCAAAGGAACTCAGTAGAGGGAGGCCCCAACTTTTGTGAGATTTGCCTTCAGGAGCTTGGCCAGGTTCTCACGGTAAATCAGAGAAAATCTCCTTCCGTGCATGACAGAGGTAGGGGGAAAGGAACCATTTCTTTTACTAGTACATCATGTCTGGCTATCATGAAAAAATTACAAGGCATACCAAAATGCAAAAAGCACAATTTGAAGAGACAGAGCAAGCATTAGATGCAGACATGACAGAGATGTTGCAATGATCACATCAGGAATTTAAAAATCCTATAAGTAATATGTTAAGAATGCTAATGGATAAAGTGGACGGCATGCAAAATCAGATGGGCAATGTAAGCAGAGAGATGACAATCTAAAGAAAGAACCAAAAAGAAATGCTAGAGGTCAAAACCACTGCAATAGAAATGACAAATGCCTTTGATGGGCTTATTAGTAGACTGGACATGGTTCAGGAAAGAATCTCTGAGCTAGAGGATATCTCAACAGAATCCTCTAACCTGAAAAGCAAAGAGAACAAAAACTGGAAAAAACAGAACAGAATATCCAAAGAATGTGGGACAGGTGCAAAAAGTGTAGCATACGTGTATTGGGAATATCTGAAGGAGAAGAAGGAGGGAAAGGAACAGGAGAAATATTTTAAACAACAATGACTGAGAATTTCCTCAAGTTTATGTTAGACACCAAACCACAGATCCAGGAAGCTAACACTAAGCTTCCCCCAAAAATATATATATTTTTATATATCCCAAAAACCCTACACCTAGGCATATCATTTTTGAATTGCAGAAAATCAACAATAAAGAAAAAAATCCTGAAAAAACATCAAAGGAAATAAACACCTATCTATGGAGGACTAAGTACAAGAATTTCATCTGACTTTTCCTCAGAAACCATAGAGAGTGGAAAGAAATATTTAAAGTGTTGAGGAAAAAAATCATCTACCTAGAATTCTGCACCCTGTGAAATTATTCTTGAAAAGTGAAGGAGAAATAAAATCTTCCTCAAACAAACAGAAATTGAGGGATTTTGTTGCCAGTAGACTTGGCTTACAAGAAATCTTAAAAGGAGTTCTTTAGAGAGAAGGAAAATAGTATAGATCAGAAACTCAGATCTATGTAAATAAAGGAAGAACATCAAAGAAGAAATAAATAAAGTTAAAATAAAGGCTTTTATTTTCCTTATTTTAATTGATCTAAACACAGAGTGTTCAAATAATAATAGCAAGAATATATTTGCTTATATATGCTTATACACAGGTGAAATGAATGACTGTAATGATACAAGGGACAGGAGAGAGCAATTAGGATTATTTTGTTGAGGCTGGCCTGGTGGTTCCCTCGGTTGAAGTCGCATGTTCCACTTCTTGGTGGCCTGGGGTTTGCCAGTTCAGATCCCGGGTTCGGACATGGCACCACTGGGCAAAAGCCATGCTGTTGTAGGCATCCCATGTATAAAGTAGAGGAAGATGGGCATGGATGTTAGCTCAGGGCCAGTCTTCCTCAGCAAAAAGAGGACTATTGGTAGTAGTTAGCTCAGGGCTAATCTTCCTCAAAAAAAAAAAGAATTATTTCGTTGTTGTAAGGTGCTCACACTACCTGTGAAGTGGTACAGTGTTATTTTAAAGTTGGCTTGGATTAGTGTAAAAGTATATTGCAAACTCTAGGCCAATCACTAAAAAAAGAAGTAAAACTGATATGCTAAGAAAGGAGAGAAAATGGAACCATATAAAATCCTCAGTTAAAATCATGAAAGGCAGAAAAAGAGTGTAAGACAAAAATAGGAATAAAGAACAAGGGCAGCAAATAGAAAATAGTAATGAATATGGTACATATTAATACAACTATATCAATTAATACTTTGAATATCAATTGTCTAAGTGCATCAGTTAAAAGACAGAGATTGATAGACGGGTCCAAAAAACAGATCCAACTATATGTTGTCTACAAGAAACCCTTTTTAAATATAAAGACACATATGGGTTAAAAGTAATGGATGAGAAAGATATGATAAACTAATCAAAAGAAAGCACAAGTAGCCACATTAATTCTAGACAGATCAGACTTCAAATCAAGGAAGGTAATCAAGGATAACGAGGGGCTTTACATCATAATGATAAAGGGGTCAGTTCTCCAAAAAGACATAATAATCCTTAATGTGTTTGTACCTAATAAGAGCACATCAAAATACATGAGGCAAAACCTGATAGAACTGAAAGAAGAAATCGATAAATCAACTATTATAGTTGGAGACTCTAACACCCCTCTATCATAAATAGATGGATCCAATAGGCAGAAAATCAGTAAGGACATAGTTGAGCTCAACACCACCATAAATCAAGTAAATATAATGGATATATATAGAATACTTCATCCAATGAAAGCAGAATACACTTTCTTGTGAAGCTCACAGGGAACGTTCAGTAAGAGAGAGCACATTATGGACCATAAAACACACCTTAACAAATTTAAAAGAACAGAAATTATGCAATGGCTGCTCTAAGATGACAGTGGAATTAAATTAGAAATCAACAACAGAAAGATAACTGGAAAATCCCCAAATACCTGGAGATTAAACAATACCCTTCTAAATAACACATGAGTCAAAGAGAAAATGTCAAAAGAAATTTAAGAATATTTTGAACTAAATGAAAATGAAAATACAACTTAAAATTTGTGAGATGCAACAAAAGAAGTGCTTAGAGGGAAATTTAGCATTGAATGTATTTATTAGAAAGAAAGAACAACCAAAACTCAATAATCTATGCTTTAACTGTTGGAAACTAGATAAAGAAAAGCAAACTAAATCCAAGTTAAGCAAAAAAAAAAAAAAAAAGAAGAAGAGTAAAAAGAAAAATCTGAGCAAAAATCAATGAAATTGAAAACAGAAAATCAAAGGAGAAAATTAATTAAATCAAAAGTTTGTTCTTTGAAAAGAGCAATAAAATTGATAAGTGTTTGGCCTGGTTAACTAAGAAAAGGGCAAAGGACACAAATTACTAATATTAGAAATGAAAGAGGGGACATCACCACAGATCCTATGGACATTAAAGGACGGTAAAGGAATACTATGAACAATTCCATCCCCACAGATTTTATAACCTAGCCAAAATGGACCAATTTCTTGAAAGACAATCTGCCAAAATGCACACACAAAGGAAAAAGCAAGCTGAATAGCCCTATATCTGTTAAAGAAGTTGAATCAATAATTAACAACCTTCCAAAACACAGAGAACCTGGCCCGGATGGGATCACTGATGAAGTCTACCAAATATTTAAGGAAGAAATTATACTGATTATCTAAAATCTCTTTCAGAATATAGAAGCTGAGAGAATACTTCCTAACTCATTTTGTGATCCCATCATCAGCCTAATACCAAAACTGGACAAAGACATTACAAGAAAATTACAGACTAATATTCTCACGAACATACATGCAAAAATCTCAAGCAAAATACTATCAAAGCAAATCCAACAGCATATTAAAAAAATTATACACCATGGCCAAATAAGATTTATTCCAGGTATGCAAGGCTGGTTCAGGTATGGTTCATCATAGTATATTAATGTAATCAATCACATCAATAGGCTAAAAAAGAAAAATCACATGATCATATCAATGGATGCAGAAAAAGCATTTGACAAAATCCAACACACAGTCATGATAAAAACAAAACAAAAGGAAAAAATCCCTCTCAGTAAACTAGGAATAAAGGGGAACTTCCTCAGCTTGATAAAGGATATTTACAAAAAGCCTACTTCTAACATTATACTTGATGGGGAGAAATCACAAGCTTTCTTCTAAGATCAGGAACAAGGCAAGATTGTCCCCTCTCATCACTGCTTTTCAACCTCATACCTGAAGTCCTAGCTAAATGCATTAAGACAAGAAAAGCAATGAAAAGTATACTGATTGGGAAGAAAGCAATAAAACTTTGCTCACATGTGAACCACACAGAGAATCCAAAGAACTGAAAAAAAACAAGAGAAAACTCTTGCAACTAATAAGTGATTATAGCAAGGTTGCAGGATACAGGGTTAATATATAAAAGTCAATTTCTTTCCTATACATCAGTAACGAGCAGGTGAAATTTGAAATTAAAATCATGAAAATATTTATATTAGCAAACTCTCAGAATTAAGTATGTAGGCATAAATCTAACAAAATATATACAAAATCTACATGAGGAAAACTATAAATCTATGATGAATGAAACCAAGAAAAACTAAATAAATGGAGAGATATTTCATGCTCCTAAGTGAGAATACTCATGGTTGTCAAAATGTCAGTTCCTCCCAACCTGTTCTGTAGATTCAATGCAATAACAGAAAGTTATTTTGCAGATATCAACAGACTGATTCTAAAATTTATATGGAGAGAGAAAAGACCTACAATAGCCAAGAAAATATTGAAGGAGAACAAAGTTGGAGGATTGATACTACCTGACTTCAAGACTTAGTATAAAGCAATATTAATCAAGACAGTCTGGTATTGCCAGAAGAACAGACAAACAGATCAATGGAACAGAATTGAGATCCAAGAAATGGACCCACATAAATATAGTCAACGGACCTTTGACAAAAGAGCAAAAAGACATTACAATGGAGGAAAGATAGTCTTTTCAACAAGTGGTGCTGGAAAAACTGGATATCTACATGCCAAAATAAAATGAATCTAAGCAAAGACTTTACTTCCATCACAAAATTTAACTCAAAATGAATCATGGACCTACATGTAAAACACAAAAATATAAAAATCCCTGAAGATACGATGGGGGAAAATCTAAATGATTTTTAGCTACAACACCAAAATCGTAATCCATGAAAAAAAATTAATAAGCTGGACTTCATTAAAAATAAAAATTTCTGCTTTAGGAAAGACACTGTCAAGAGAATGGAAAAGACAAGCCACAGATTAGGAGAAAATGTTTGCAAAAGACACATCTCATAAAGGACTGTTATCTAAAGTATACAGAGAACTCTTAAAATGCACTAGCAGAATAAACAACCCAATTAAAATATGAGCCAAAGACCTTAACTGACATCTCACCAAAGAAGATCTACAGATGGCAAATAAGCATATGAAAAGACGTTGCACGTCATATGTCATCGGAGAAATGCAAATTAAAACAACAATGAGATACCACTACACATCTATTAGAATGGCCAAAATCCAGAACAGTGACAACACCAAATGCTGGTGAGAATGTACAACAGAAACTCTCATTCATTGCTGGTGGGAATGCAAAATGATACAACCACTTTGGAAGACAGTTTGGCAATTTCTTACAAAATTAAACTTGCTTTTATCGTATAATCCTTCAATCACGCTCCTTGGTATTTACCACAAAATGCTGAAAACGTGTATCTAGACAGAAACCTGCACATAGGTGTTTATAGCACCTTTATTTGTAATTGCCCAAACTGGGAAGCAACCAAAATGTCCTTCAGTAGGTTAATGGGTAAATAAACTGTGGTACATTCAGACAACGGAATATTATTCCTTGCTAAAAAGAAATGAGCTATCAAGTCATGAAAAGAAATATAGTAAACTTAAATGCATATTACTATACAAAAGAAACAAATCTGCAACATACGTTCTGTCTCTTTCCACTTATGCGACATTCTATAAAAGGCAAACTATGGAGACAGTGAAAAGATCAGCCGTCGTCAGGGGATAGTGGGGAGGGATGGATGAATAGGCAGAGCACAAAGGATTTATACGGCAGTGAAAATATCTGTATGATATTATAATGGTGGATACACGTCACTGTAAATTTATCCAAACCCATAGAATGTATAACACCAAGAATGAACTCTGATGTAAACTATCGAGTTTGGGTGATAAACATGTGTCAATGTAAGTTTATAAAATGTAATAAATGTACCACTTTGGCGAGGGATGTTGACAATGAGAAAGGCTATGTACGTGTTGGGGGCAGCAGGTATATGTGATGTCTCTGTAGCATCCTCTCAATTTTGCTGTGAACCTAAAACTGCTCTAAAAAACAGTCTTTAAAGAAATCTCATTGGTTTTATGCATTCATTTAGCAAATATATTTTTTTAAAACTCCATGTTGTTCTAAGTGCCATTTGAGGGCTGGAGATACAATGGAATGCAAGATATATATAATTCCAGCCCTAATAGGAGGAGAGTATAATTTCTGCTCTGATGAGAAGGAATGGATCAGGTAGTCGCTATGGTTTTTTCAAGCTCTTCAAGTCCAAGTTAATTTTTTCTTGTTATAAAACTGTGTGTTAGGCCTGCTCTCTGTCTAAAGCTTTTAGCAGCATTAAAATGTTTGATGAAGCTGATACTTCTTCCAAATAGCTGTGTCGCTACTAGCATTAATGGGAGCTAGGGACTATTTCTTCTGGCCTTAGAAAAGTTTCCTCTATAATCACATCCATGTAGAATACCCTGATATTCCAGATATAAAGAATGAGTTTTACAGTTGACATTGTGGGTTCTCTAGAACACAACTACAAGTGGATATCTTTCAGTGGTTGTGTAAAGCACAAATATCTGGTATGAGTTTCAGCTGTTAGAAGAAATGCCAATCAGAAAGAATGTGACTATTTCTCTTCTGTCCAGTTGAAAGTTTATCAGTTCTGAGCTTTATGAATAAAAGAGTTCATTGGAGAAAAGTTATTTTCCTTGTAAGGCAAGCATACATTCTGAACTAAGGATTATTCCCAAGTGTTCTTAGAAGAAATTAGCTCTTTATTTTGACTCTATCATCAAAGTAATTTTGAATATCCTATTTGGAAATATTTGTACTGTACAATAATATAAAACTTGAAGTCTTTGTTATGGAAAAATGCTGAAAATATGAAATAATTTTTGGACAAGATAATAAAAAAAGACATCTGCCCTAGGTTCTATTTCTACGCGACTATTCATAATCCCTGATAGACATAAAGTTTTGTGGATAATAGTACCCCTCAAGTGGGTATGTTTTCTTAATTTCAATGGTATTTCATCATAACATTTGTGATAATTTTAGCTGCAATTGGATAATAGCTTTTCTTTTAAAAATTGGGAAAGATATCATTAAACATGTTAGCAGTAGGATCCTTCTAGGATTAAACAATTTAAATGAAGGAACACCTCAACTCTAGCAAATTCCTTATAGGCATTCGATTATATAAGAGGAAATTAATCATTTCTATTGAAAAAAAGTATTTATTAAAGCATGTATTCTAAGAATTTATAAGCAAATTTATATTTTCAAGCTATATATTTTTACAAATAATAAAACTAAAGATTTTTACTATATTCTCTGATTCATATCAACAGTCAACGAGCACTGGTCATAAGGCAAACATTCAGTGAGTTGCAATGGGAAGTACAGGAATAAGATTCTGAATGTATAATTAGGAAAAAAAAGCTTCTATATGTCAAGGTACTAACTAAATAAGATCAAAGGTGGTAGGTGCTTAGTTATACCAAGGAGAGGGGTAAAGTGAAGGTAAATGTTTAGAAAAATCAGGTCATGATTGACATGGATCTTAAAGGAGTCAGGATATCTATCTAAAGGTAATATATTACCTGATGCATTTTATAGAAATCATGTAAATACCAACTTGTAGCCTCTTATGAAGTTGAGATTTTCATTAAAATTGTAGACCATTTTACATTCCATGACTCAGAATGTATCTTCAGATCCAGTAGATTTTGCCTGTCCTATGCCTTTGCATTATCTTCATTAATGTTTATTCCCTCTGCCAACTATCCACATGAGACCTATCTCACCCCGAATATTGCAATAGCCTTATTGAGTTTCTACTTTCCTTGCAGGCCAAGGAAAGGAAAGCTATATAATATACTGTTAAATTGTGGCTTTTGCATTAGGAAAGCTGGCTTTATGCCCTGTCTCATTTTTAGTTAGCTCTGCGATATTAGACAAATTACTTAATGTCTCTGCAAATTGAGGATTAAAAATATCACATACTTCATGTGATTGTGACTATCAGATGCAATAATGCAATAGAGTGTTTCATGTCTGGCATGTAATAACCAATGATTTATTCACTATTAGTACTGTATCTTATAAAAATGAGAAAACATTAGACACATCTGAGTAGAAAAGTGACAAAGTGGCGTCCTTTGTAATATCTAATCACAGAATCCTAAATAGATAGTATGAAGAAGAGACGTAGTTATAATCCCATTAAATACGTTGATATAATATTCCAGGCAAAAGGTAATTGTCTTAGCTCAGGCTGCCATAACAAAATACCACAGATCGGGTCGCTTAAACAACATTTATTTTCTCACAGTTCTGGAGGCTAGAAGTCGGAGATCAGAGTACCAGCATGGTTGGTTTCCCCTCCTGGCTTGTAGGTGACTGCTTCTTGCTGTGTGTTCGAATGACCTCTTCTTTTTGCACTCAGAGAGAGCAAGAGAAAGTGAGAGAGAGGGCAAGAGAGAGAAAGAGAGTGCCCTCTAGTGTCTTTTCTTATATTGGATCATGGCCCCATACTTAGGATCCCATTTAACCTTATTTACCTCCTTGTAGGCCCCATCTCCAATTATGGTCACATTGAGGGTTAGGTCTTCAACATATGGATTTGTAAGAGGGTGGGGGGAGGGTGGAACACAGTTCAATCCGTAGCATTAATGAAGGCCTAAAATAGAATATTGACAGTGGGAATGAGATGAGAAGATAAATGGGAGATGTGACTCAATTTTGTTAAAGATTGACAGTTTTGACATCTATCTGGCAAAGGCCATGAAGATGGCAATCAAACTGAACATGACTTGAAGATTGGTGACAGAGGTTACTGGAAGAGAGTGATGCACTAACAGAGATTAAAATGGAAGAGAAGCAATTTGGCATGAGAAGATGATGACTTTAGTTGTCACTTTCTAGAAGGCAGTTAAAAATTCAGTCACTGAGTCTTATATGTACTGATCCCTGGCCATGTGCATTCTACTAGGACCTTAAAAACAAACAGTGAATAAGAGATGGTCCTATCTTCAAGGAACTCATAGTCTAGTGAACTGTTGGACTAGAACTTAGTGGGAAAGTCAGAGCTGGAGTCTGGAGACTCACACACATTGAGGTGTTAGTGGAAATCATGTGTTTGGCAAAGAACCAGGATGAATTACAGAGAATGCTTTGCTTCATTGTTCCAAATATTACTGTTCCACAGTAATTTTTGCTGCATAAAAACTGTATGTGTGTATAAATGAAACTTTATAAAGATTAAATTATTTTTGTTTAAGGAAAAAATTTTTAAACAACTGTATTTGGAGGTCAATGCAGACATTTCACCCATAGTGAAATGAAACAAAAATCACAGTCCCATTAACATTTGTTTATAAAGAATGGTGATGACTAACTGTTACACGCTTCAGGTAAGTTGTGCATTCGTGACTATTAAATATCTGGTTATGCATAAATCCAGTAAATATTCTCCCAACTCTTCTCTACGTGTAGTTTATAGGTTCTTTGTCTTTTTCCCATAAAGGTGAAATTCATCAAAGAAACTCTTGCCACAGACATGAAACAACATCCAGTTCTCCAAAGTGATTCCAGGAAGTCTTGATTAGTTCTTTACACAAAGTGGCAGACATTCAAAGCAGTTCATGGACACTTTGTGTTTTACTTAGCTTTCCAATAAAAATTCTTTGTAACCCAGGGTGAAAGTGGAAGGTAAGTTGGGATTTTACAGCAAAAGGCAGAGAGAGTTCAGGGAGAACAGGTCGTAACTTTTGTTTAAAATGAACTTGTCAGTGGGAAGAGGGTGGGGGCAGTTTGTACAGCTGCAGCAGACACTGTGAGAAAGTCTACAGCAACTTAATAAATGTACTGTCTTCATTCACATTTCAATGAAAACTGGAGTATGGTTAGAAAACATTCCTTCCCTCATTCTCTTCATCTTAAGATGAATGGATTAATAGAAAAATGTAGGAACATATCACCATTCACATGTCTGTGAGAACTGTCTCTTTTTGTCAAGAAGGAAAATTACAGACAATCCTCCTTGCCATCCTGTTCCGCGAACAATGAAGACATAAGGTATTAGGCATCGGTTATTGGGCTCAAATGCTTTGTAACTTAGGAGTTTTGACAGTTGAATGATTTTATTAATGACTTTATTTTGTACTAACTTAAAAATTTATGATTTCCATTTCAATAAGTTTTTCTGAATACCAAGGAGTATTTTTGCTAACAAGAAATTCAAGCAAAACCTTTGGGAAAATTAAAAACTTTTCCAGGTATCTTTCCCATAAATAAGCATAGACAGTTCCAAAGGGTCTTGATCCTGTTTTATGTGTGTGTATGTTTCAAATAATGAAAGGATTTGCTGACAACTTAAAAAACATATATTGTATATTAAGAGATAAAAGGTTGTATTACTCTGAATACTATAGATCTGTACTGTCCAAAATATTAAACACTGGTTATATGCAGCTATTTATACATAAAATAACATTTTTACAAAATTGAAATTTCAGTTCATCATTTGCATGAGCTGCATTTCATGTTCTCATTAGCCACACAAGTCTAATGGCTATCATGAGGGACAGCAGAGAAGTTATAGAACATTTTCATCATCACAGAGAATTATGTTCAATAGTACTGTGATTTTCTAAACTTATTTTATTTATTTATTTATTTGTTTATTTATTTATTGTGAGGAGGATTGGCCCTGGGCTAACATCTGTTGCCAATCTTCCTCTTTTTGCTTGAGGAAGATTGCCACTGAGCTAACATTGGTGCCAGTCTTCCTCTATTTTATGTGGGATGCCACCACAGCATGGCTTGACGAGTGGTGTTAGCTCTGTGCCTGGGATCCGAACCTGTGGATTCCGGGTTGCCGAAGCAGAGCATGTAAATTTAACCACTACGCCACCAGGCTGGCCCCTAAACTTTATTTTAGACAAAGGCCCTACTCTCAAAGAGTCAACTGCCTAATGGAGAGAAGTGAGATTTACTAATTCATTAAAATCTTTATTAAAAACTTCCTTTGAGACAGGCCAAGTGGTAGAAATAAATGAGAAAGGTCAGTTATCTGCTGTGACAGTTTACCATTCTGAAAATTAACATTTTTCTAAACATCAGCCTCTTCTAGGAATCATTTCTTCCTCAGGATTCAGCCTGGCATATTAATTCTAACCTTGTTAGACTATGAACTTGGTGCATGGGAATCCTCATAGTCACCTTAGCCCTTTGAGGGTGCTGCTCTAAACATAACTCAAAAAGCAGGCCTCGATAATTATCGAACTACAAGTCTTGTGATAAACATTTTCCTCTGTTTCCAAACTGCTATCTCAAATTCACTCATAAGCCATATATGAAACCAAGGAGGAAGATGAAATGATTCACAAGTTGTGACCAACTGGGCACTCTGTGCTCTGCAGCCTGTTTATTATGTTATGGAGTATTGGATTACTGTAGAATTCCAAGTAATTGAGGGCAGAGGAGTTACTTTGAAGTAAACTTCAGCTGTGTGGACAGAGAAATGTTAACATGCTGCAACACAGCTATACGCAGCCCTGAATTTGACAGCAGTAGACAGATTCACCTGGCACGTAACAGGACAACATCAGGTGACTCTGTTTGAGGTAAGGCTCCATGCAGCCAGAGAGATGAAGAGACTAAGCCACAGAATGTGACGAGTCTTAAATATTAGTGTCCCTAGCCAAGCTTGTATTTGTTGGCACAAGGATTACCTGTCACACCAAGGATCTTAGTCCCACCTTTACATATGCATCATGATCCTGTCACTGACATTTACAGACAAATTATGAACACTTGAAAGAGAGGACACTTCATTAATGGTTTGATAGAATCATTTTCCTTGTCCTTTAATAACATTTACTTTACAGATTGCAGAAATAATATGGAACATTATAAAGGGTCACAATCAAGTTTTAATTCTATTCATTTGCATCTTTTTATTTGGTTCCATGTGCGAATGAAATTTACACAGTTATCTCAATTTTTACCATGATTCCGGGAATGCTCAACCCACCGAGAACTATTAACCATTTGTGAACGCCGTATGCCATTTACACCTACAAGCTTTTACTCACCATCCATTTCTGGAATCCCCTTTGCCCAGGTAATATTTTTATTCATCCTTCATGATCAAACTCAAGTACCAACTCTTCTTTCATTCACACATATCAGAAATGTTTATTGGGTAATCACTATGTTCTTAGCACATTTCTCAGCTTTGGGAATCAACAGTGAAAATAAGAAACAAGTCCTTGCCTCACGAAGCTTACTGTCTTTGGAAGATGTAATAAAAATATAAAAATAAATATATAATTTTAAAGACAAGGTGGTATTACATGAATAAAACTAATGCAGGGTAGAGAATATGCGTGGCTTTTCTCAGGTAGGTGGTCCTGGAGGCAGTTTTGAGGAGGGGATAGTTCAGAAAAGTTCCAAATGGAATGATGCAGTCAGGCATGTGACATCTATGAGAAGAGTAGGCCTGACAAAGGTAACAGGAGATGTAAAGATTCTAAGTTTGCACGCAAAGTTGAACAGTAGAAGCAAAGCGCTGAGGAGGACGGAGTGGAAGGATGAGCTCAGAGAATGAGGCAGAGGCCAGTTGAAGCCAGGCATTGTAGGGTCACGGTGTTGAGTTTAAACTGCGTTTGACTGGAAGCCATTGGAAATTTTGAGAGAGGGAGTGATATGATCTGTTTTAAGGTTTAGAAAGATCACTTGGCTGCCAAGTGGGGGATAGATTAAAGGGTCAGGAATGGAAGCCGGGAGGCCAGCTGGGAGATTATTGAAGTAGGTGTATGAAAGATGATGGAGGCTTGAACTAAAGTGAGAACAGTGAACACTATGGAAACTAATCAAATGTAGGGTAAATTTAAAAGTTACAGGCTAAAGTACTTGCTGATGTATTGGGTATGGCATATAAGGAAAAGATAGGAACAAAAGATAAAGTTTTGGCCTGAGCAGCTGGATGAATGTGTTTAACTAGGGTAGGAGCAGGTTCTGTGTGGAGGGGTCATATATCCAGAGCTATGTTTTAACCATGATCATCTTGAGATGCCTTATAGGCATAAAGGTGGAAATGTCAGGTCGATTGTTTAATATGAGTATTTGAAGGTTGGGAGTCATTGGTGTATTTGTGACCCTTAAAGGCCAAGGGAGTGACTGAGATTACCTAGGGAGAAGATGTAGATAGAGAAGGGGGGAGGTTCAAAAACTAAATCCTTGGACTCTATATCATACATAAATTGGCAAGAAAAGGAGCTTGCAAAGAAGCAATCACTTCTTTCAACAAACTGCCAAATAAAGTCTAGGTCTATTAATATAGGTCCTATAATATAGGGTCCATGATATAGGTCCTATAATATAGGGTTCATAATACAGGTCCTATAATATAGGAACCAGTCACATTATACTGTGGTTATTATATTTTTATTCCTTATATCTCCCTAATAGATTTCTTATTTATTTTTGTATCAGAAAGGTCCCTCCCTGAGCTTACTACATGGGAAATAATAAATATTTATAGAATAAATATATTCCTGAATAAATTTTCTGTGACTTGGCCAAGAAAATTTTTAAAATATATTTATGGAAAAAATAAACGGTACAAAGCAACACTTAAATCTCCCATTACAGGAAGACAGTGATAATGAATTCCTGTGTAGATCAAACATTTTATTTTCTCTAAATTTTCATAATTCATTATTGACACCTCAACTATCTTTCAATTTGTTTTTACCTCATTGCTTCCATATTTATAACTCTTTCATATTCTGTTACTTATTACTTTTCTTTCTTTAGAGACCAAGCATCTTTTCCATCATCAACTTTATTTCTTTCACTGACCATGCCCTCCCCACCATTCCAGAGGTACAAGATGCTCGGTCACTGTCTATTGGCTCAATGGGTCAAACTTTAAGTTATACATAACATGTGAAACTCAACACCGTAGACTTAGAGTGTACAGGCTCTCTGATAGCACTCCTATGCCTGTGGGCAGGTATCTGCAGATGATTGGCTTCAGGTGTTTGCCTGCGGGAGCTCATTGAAAGTCAATGCAAATGAGGCCATTTTCCCTAGCAGAAGACATTAACCTGCAGGAACCTTGTAGGCACAGGTGTATTTTGGGACCATAATAGTGTACTTCTTAAACACATGTATAACATTATACATTAATCATAAATACTAGGTCAACAAAGTGAGGAGTACTCCATAAAGCAGGCAAAAGAGGGGATGTTTCAATAAGCAGAATGGCACAATTACACTGTTTTTGTCTACCTCTCTATCTTCTATGCTTCATCTCCGCCACCATTCTGGCTCTCATTCTGCCATAATTGTAAGAGAAGATAATTTCATAAATAACCTTAAGACATGTTGATAAATGTAAAATATAAGTGAACCAAATGCAACTTATTTGAAATTCTCTTGTGTTTTAAATACAAAAAATTAATTAAATTTAAGCTAAGCCACATAGGGTTCAAAAGCATTTTTCTATTTCGGAATTATACCAAGTGTTCAATGCTAAAGTTTAATAATTCTACAGGGTCACATTGAGCTGCGAATCTGGGTAGTAATTGAAAAGCCGTTCTGTAGTTTCTGATTTTAAAATTGTTGGTACTTTTAGATACATTTTATCAGTGAAAGCATTAAATAAACTCACCTCCTTCCCTAATTAACCACCTCCTGGTGATCTTTTCCTAACCAAGAATCCACTCAGTACTGTCATAGTATGCACTTCATTGTCATGCACATACTTAAATGTTACCTAAGGAACCAACTCTTTCACTTACATAAGGGTTTTTTTCCACCTGTTCACTTTCATTATAACTTTCCTTAAACTAGGAAACATATTCTCCATCTTCTATACATCTTTCACCCCTGGCTCCACAACATGCATTCTTATTGAATTTAATTGTATAGAAAATTCTTAAAAATAAGCCACTTCTTTGAATGTACAGTGGAGTTTAGTATATGTGATATTCTTGAGATTCAAGACAGTATTGGAGGGGATCAAAGAGAAGTTACAATGCTTTATGCGTATTATGCAGCACACAAATTAAAACATATATTTGACATTTGCAAGACTCTGCTATAATTTCATATGCAGGTGGGTGCTTAATAAATAATTTTTGGTGATAAGCCAAGAATGTGCTGTATATAAGATTTGAGCATATGCTCCATGATATTAATGATAAAACATATGTTTAAAAACATTTCCATCCAAGCCTGAGACATATTGCCTCCATCCTTGACTGATCATCTCCAAAAAGGCATCCTCATCTTGAAATAAAAACCTTTTAAAATCTAGGAACCTTCTCCTCCTCTAGTTCTTTTTCCCACTTGCCAATAGCATAACCTTCAAAAATATGAGTCTGATAGTGCCTGTCCTCCTTAAAAACTTTCCAGGTCTGTAACATGGCACCTGGGACCCTTCACACAGTTATAGACTGATCCTAATCTACTATGCTTTCCCTGTCTTGTTCTTCGCTATCCCCTCCACCCACTCTGTTATGCAGCTATATTGTTCATTGCTCTCCGAACACATCATGAAGTTTCACACCTCTGTGCTCCTTTCAGTACTATTTAATCAGCCTGGAATGGGTTTTCCAACCTTCTCTGCTTCGTGAGCTCATCTGAGACTCCAATTCCCTTTTGAGAAAGTTTTCTCTTCTGAACGTTCTTCCCTGAATTCATGACCCTTGCTCTGCCCTGTCCCACTTCGTCTACCAGCTTAGCTGTTTCAACTTGGTGACCCTCTTATTTGTGCTCTCATGCTCTCCTTGTCTTATCTTCATGCAGTGTAGCCTATGGCCGAGGTGACAGGGACAACCACGGTTAAGCCAGATTGTCTAGGAGAGTCTTCCCGTCGACTTTGCTCATTCGGGATACTCCATTTATTTATTCATTTATTTTGGTAACTAGCTTTTAAACTTCAAAAGTAACATGTTTTTGTAGGAAGAATGTAATCAGTAAAGTTGTACACGATAAAGATATGGAAAAAACATGTAGAGAAAGTAGAAAAGTATTCAGTGACTTCAGTTCCTTAATTCAGAAGTAAACGTTTTAAACAGCCTGATGTATATTCTTTCAGAGCTCTTTTCTTTTTCTACACCCCCTTTCAGATATAGAAAGCCAGCTAGATTTTTTAATTGCATCTTTTTAATATGCAGCTTAATGTTATTCAATTTTGGTCCTCTTTGTATGTCAGAACATCCAGATCTACTTCCTATCTTTATATCTTGTACTATATACCTTAAACCTTTAACGTCTGCATAGGTGACCCTAAATTACTTATTTATTGTTTTTATAGGTATTTAGGCTGTTTCCACTTATTTATTATAGTCAACAATGCTACAGTGTATTTCCTTGGATATGTGTCTTTCCCCATCTGGGACACCAAAAACTACAGCTTACTTTGTTCAGCTTTCTATCCATAAGAATAACAACAAAATGGATTAATCCAGAAAAAATAAGTATAAAAGAGGGAATAGCAGAGATACCATGAAATACAAATTGTATATATGGTTTCCTTATTCAGGCATGATTATATAGAGCAAACCATAAACAATAAGTGGCAGAGTTCTCTATACTATTATACACTTCCCCCTCACTTAATCTTTGAAGCCCTTAGCCTTGTGGCTAAAGAAATTGCCTTTGACCTGATCTGATTTGAAGTATTTCTTTTCCTTAACAATAAACAGTCTTCCCTTTTTTGTTTTCTTTTTCTTTTTTAACTCTATAAGGTAGTTGTTCCAGGCCCATTTAAACTAGAGTAGTCAGTTTTTCGTATTGGAGTTCTTAATATTAATTACAGATTGTTCCCAGTTCCTGCATCACTGTTGCTGAGGGGTTGAATAGAGTTTTCAGTCACTGCATAGAACAGGAGTTACTCTCCTTTACTATATTGCAAAATGCCCCTTTCTTTTCATCAGATCATGAAGGCTGCTACCATGTTCAGGGCTCTGAGGCATTTTGCTTTTTTTTTTTTCCTTAAGCTTTCCTTATGTCTCTGACCAGTTGTATGTTTGGATGGACAGCGACTTTTAATTTCTTTTCTGCTATTTGCCACTCTTCAGGAACAGAAAATAGTGTTCCTTTTAGGAAAAAAGTACTCCCAGACTGGGGATGGTCTGTCAGGCAGATCCTTGTGGGGAAGCACCATTGTGCACCTCTGTAGCCACAGCAGCCTCTGCTTTCACTGTTTAACCGTTTCCTACTACCATGTCGTAGGCTATAATGACATCTGTGCTCACACGATATTGTATCTATTTGTACTCACGTCTTTCTCCCCAGCAGAAATATGAGCTACTGGTAGGAAAGACAAATTCCTCTTTGTTCCTTTGTGTTGGGGCAGAAAGCTTGATCCAATTTGTAGCTCAATCAACTTTTGATGAAAGAAATAATGTATATATAAATGAATAAAATTTCTCTTTATTAAAGATGGAATTATACAGATAGTGCATTTTTAATTTATTTAATGATGTCGATCTGATTGATTACGTTGAAATTGTATGTGTCGTTTAGAAAGAGAAAGGCAGCTGTAGCTTAGAATTTTTATTCTCAAATATAGTGTTTAAAATTTTTCGTAAGAGTTTCAACAATCTTTTGGGTATAGCTTTTTCAAAGATAAGAATGAGAAGGAAGTTCTGGAAAAAACCTCTTGCTATGAAGCATTGAAATCCAAAGGCCATTTTTTAACCTTTTTCACAGAAACAAGATTTTTTTCCTGAAAAAAAGTTCATGAAAGAAAAGTTACAGGGCAACTATTCTTTGGAGAAAATAATGCTTATTTGGAAAAAGGAGACTGCGTATGCTTCAACTTGACGAATCATTTTCCCTCATCATAATTAGAGCTTATTCTTTGCAGTTGTTTTCTTCATCTTTATCTTAGAAGACAAATTACGAGGCAGCTAGAAGGGGCAATCTACGATTTTGTCACAGCCAACTGTTCATCCATGTTCCCTGTGAATATGTTGACCATCTGATGATAGAATGAGCATATAATGGAGGCAGCAGACGATGAGGGCTCTTCAAACCCTTCATTTTCATTTCTGCTGGTTGCCTCTACCGCACTTCTGCAAATAATTATATTTCCCTGTAGGAACAATTTGACTATCATTGCTCCTAGCAGATTTCTTTAAATGCGCTCTTTGAAAAATCTAGCTGGAAATGATTTCTAAAACCATATATACACAGTGCCTTAATGTCAGAGTCCAAATGGACCATTGCTTCTCTTGAATGAGAGTAGGAACTAGGAAATGCATTGCCCCCTGAATTCAATCTCCTGTGTAAGCACGAGGCTAATCCATGTTTTCTTTTCTAGAATATACTTTATGGTCACTGGTAGTAGCTTCTACTGTAAAAGAATTCTGGACACATCCGTTGACCTTTGCAGATGTTCTCTCTGATCACTTTGTATATTTTAACAAGTGCTATTGAATATATATGTGACTACTTTGATTTTGTACAATCACCAATTAATTTGCTTTCACAATTGCCTTTTGTTGTGTGCTTTCTCAATCTCATGTTTTTGGTAAGTGAACTGTAAAAGTGGAAACATCAGCTTCCAAGTCACTTAGATAGAAAATATTAGATGTGAGTTTTTATTTATGATTCATTTGTTCAGTAGACTACTAATATATTTTATTTTTTATTTTGAATTCTTTCCCCACCATGCTAATTGTGAGTAAAACACAGTCAGAATTCTCCAGCTTTGCTTAAAGACGTGTAACCCACTGAAATTCATCATCCTATATGTCAGGCATTTTATGTGGGTCTGTGTATTTACAAAATGTTTCCCGTCCCTGGAAAATGAGCAAGAGTAGGACTATAATATATTCACTACATAATATTAGGTTTAAAAATATCTGCATAACACATTGGGATAATAGTAAATGTTTTTAGCCTTTAACATAAGCATTTTGACAGTATGCAGGAATCTTCGAAATACAAGGCAATTACACACCTTTACTGAAACATTTTTTTTTTCTTGACTAAAAGTATTTACCTGGAAATCCCATGGAATTATTCCAAACGGGTACTAGACATCCAATTGTGAATTTTAGTTGACATATTAATCCATCTGTCCCTTGGCTACGCTTTGGTAAGTCAACTGCATTGTGTTAATCAGAGGGCCAGCGGATGGGACCGGATAACGACTTTGTAAAAGGGGGAGAATGTGGGGACAATGCATATCCGTATCTAACTTAGCATCAAAGTAGAAAGTTCTAAATAAATCTACGAGTTAGCTGTCAGTTTGTATGCACTAAAATCGGAAAACAGCAATCTCCAAAGATACTAGCTGATTCAAATGAATATAATTTTCAAAGAATTTGGAAATATAGTAGGAACTTATTTCTTATGAGCAGACATTTCGATATACGCAGTCATGCACACCAGAAAAACAATAATGAAAGTGCAGTGCACCTTAATTTATCATGGTAGCCATTCTGAGCCTGTTCAGTAGTTCTCAGTTAACCCCAAACTCAACTTGATATTTCCTATTAAATGACATTTGAAAATCTAATTTCTAGCCATTTTTTATTTTCTGGTTTATGGTGGGTGTCTAGACGGTGAAGAACACTCTTCAGGTCATTATTAATTCAAAACATATTTGTTAATTCTAATCAAGAATTTAGCAGTGCTTTCATTAGTTCTGCCTCTGTTTCTTCCCAAACAGATGTATTGTGTGGAGTTATCAAGTTCCTATATTTTTATGACTTACTGGGCTTGTAGTAATAGAACATTCAAATATAAGTTTAATGTAACCAAGTGGCCAAAGTGAGAAATAATGTTTTCTACTTTTCCAGTTCTGATATTTTGGAGTGAAAAATAAAAAAAAGGAAGCTTCTTCTTACTCATCCTTTAAGTAGCCTTAAAATATTTGGCCACGTTAAAATAATGAGTAAAAATTCACAAAATGTTTTATCTTTGGTACAAACTTGTAGTCAGGAACGCGTTTGGGATAAATATGAAAAGACTGAAGAACAGGAGGACTTGGCGCGTTACTAGGAATTCACAGTTTTAATTGTTCCTCACAAAGATACTTTTAAATTATTTTGTAGGTTTGGAATCTACATTTTACACATAATTTTTTTTATTAAGATGACAGAAAATACTTTAACTTATGATTATATCTAATTAGGAGACATTTAGCCATTTTAATTTTACAGAGGGGTTCTCTGGGATGATTTTATACCATCTCCCAATATGTCTGTAAATATTTAAAAAAAAAAGAGAAAAACTGAAGCAATCAGCTCCCTAGTGAATTATAAGTTTATTTGTCACAATGTAATAACAGCACTTCTCATCTATATTTCAATCTCGTGTCATTTTTCAATCTCTAAATTTTTTTTTGTAAATTGTTAATAACATACCATCTGGATCTTAGGCAGGGAAAGAAGAGGAAAATATTGAGTAAATGGAATGGAATGTCTCTCTGAGTCATGTTCACTAAAATGTACATATATGGCTCCAATTCTACATATATGGCTCCAATTCTAAGAATGCTGCTTTGAGTTGAATGTTATGGTCCAATACAATTATTGATAAATTCTAGAATAAAATTTAAAAAGTAGCAGGCTTATACTTGTAGCATCTGAAAGTTCTGTGTTTGCAGATATAGAGTTTGTGGATCTCGATGTGACGGTAGGAAAAGCTTTTCAGCAATGACGTAATTGTGGGCAGAGACAGTGTAGTTCATTAACAGACAGTTCTTCAAGACCCCAGGGAGGGAACGGTCAGAGCCAATTCTCTATGGGTAGTAGAGTATCTCTTAAAGATGTAACTGCAAAATTAACGCGAACTTAGAAATGGATGCCCAAGGCTGTATTACCATTTTACAAATAAACACGTATCTTTCTGAACACTAATATTTTACAGTGAGCGAATAATTCACAATTTAGATAGAGAGACAAAAAGACATAAACATAAGCTTCTCTCATACTTGAAGGGGAATTTAAAAATATCTTGCTGGTAAATTCTTTGTGTGCGGGGCTTTAATATATTCTCTTGCTTGAGATAAAACATTTACTTGAACCCAAATTACTAAAGAAAGTCCAATTTTCAACAGCAATTTTGGACAATTTTAGATCATCATAAAGATAAGCCCACACTCAACAGTGCCCCTGAAGTTTCTGGAGTGACTGCCTCAGCTGCTTGTGTAGTAGCTGTACCCTAGCTTCTTTTTTTTTTTTTAAGATTTTATTTTATCCTTTTTCTCCCCAAAGCCCCCCGGTACATAGTTGTATATTCTTCGTTGTGGGTCCTTCTATTTGTGGCATGTGGGACGCTGCCTCAGCGTGGTTTGATGAGCAGTGCCATGTCCGCGCCCAGGATTCAAACCAACGAAACACTGGGCCACCTGCAGCGGAGTGCGTGAACTTAACCACTTGGCCACAGGGCCAGCCCCCATAGCTTCTTAATATATATTGTTTTGCAATATGTAGCCTCTGAAAATATGTCCAATCCAAAATAAAATTCTACTTAGTTCTTTTGTTCTTTCTACCATATAACTTTAAATCGTTTCTTAGACATGATCAGCAGTTTGATTTCCAATTTCCCAGATTTCAGAGGGAAATCAAATTTCTTCTTGTTGAGCTGTTTATTTTGCATGAACTTATGCATTTCATTTGTTATACTATTTTCCTGCTACTGGAACACACATTCAGCAGGATTTTGTGTTTGTTTATTTCTAGCGTTGCTTTGACTTTTTGTTTGTCTCAACCGCTGATCCCTAATGATACGACAACTAGCACCAGTGCAGGATCTAGGAAATTTGTTATAACCTCAGACAGTGCTTTTTAAAAGACTAAATCAGTACAGAGAATGCTGGGGGTTGGAGGGGCATCCAAAAATTACACAAATTCAAACAAAGTGAGTGCCATTGGACAGATATAGCACATAATTGACAGACTTTGAATGCTGGCCCTCAGAAAGTTGGCTGCTGAGGCTCTGTTCAGTTACAAACCTAATTTATAAGTCAACTCCATACAGACAAAATCAGTGCTAAATAAGGATTTTTAATAATTACCTGTGAGCTTAATCTGGAACCAGGTAATTCATAGTTTACAAAACCTTAGTTTAAATGGGTATTAGTTCACAAAGGATGTTCTAGGGCCTTTTTGCCTTTCAGCTACTGTCAGCATAGCAATTAAATTAGGTAGCACAAAAAAATAAAAAGGAAGAAGCATTTTCACAAAGCCATCAATCAAACTGAAAAACTAGCTCTCATTATGTTACAAAATCAAATTGTCTTCCTGCTAATTTTCTTTGTTCTTATTTATTCACTGGCTATATAGTCAAATCCAGGCCTCTCTATTGGGTCATTAATTATTTATAAATGAATACAGTTACAGTAACCTTTCTGCAACATCCAACTAAAATATCTAAGAAAAGATGTATTCTGGGACTAAATTCACAAAGAGATAGTAAAGGTATTGGTGAATCGGCTAAACATGCCATACCGGTTAGAGTCAGCAGTTAGGTTTCACCTACACAAAAATCTAGTTTTCTTTACCCAAGTTACTGTCAGTTTTTTAAAATGGCATGTTAAACTGCTGCTTCTGCTCTTTCCTAAATGTTTATTTGAAAATGATTGGGTACTGTCGATTAAAATCACGCAGGAAAGGGTTTCTCTACCAAAGAAGCTATGTTGCTATGTTAATTAGGACCTAACATTTGAAGGTCTTATATTATCATATATGTTTAAAGATTTGCTGCTGACAGATGATCGTTGTGATGAATGTGTCTGGCTCTGTATAGACTTTAGGAGAGCAAATTTACTGTGGCCATAAAAATCAGCTTTGATTTCTGCCTGTTTTGACCTCTTTTACTGAGATAACCACTAGATCAGGCTAACTTGGAATTGATTTATTATACTGGGTTCCAACGTACCTCCGAAGTGCATGTTATTTTCTACTGTTTCCCTCCAACTTCCTTTTCAGCTCTTCCTTTTCCAATTTCTTTCTCTCTCAGGTCTAATTCTTAGGCAAATCCTAAGCATTCTCCTTTCCCTTCAGACTATTTCCATCTCTTCTCTATCCCCCCACATCTCCAAAGTTGTATTCCGCACATTAAGTCATTCGGCAGATCAGATAGACATAAAAGGAAAATGGTCCTGCTCTTTATTGTTCCTGCCCCTTCAAACTCTGTCAAATTTCATAATAAACATGAAACTTGCTGCGTTTTTCTATCAAGACTTTATTGCTATGCTTAACATTTTAATACTACATCTAAAGTTTCTGACATTTTAATTCCATTTGCTTCACAAAGTCTATATTAATTTTGCTTTATTTTAAGAGATTTGACTGGTATATCACGTCTCCAGACGATACAGAATTACAGAGTCTGCTGACTTGGTGTGAGGTATGTCAGATCCATAGTACATAGCATTGGTAGGTGTCCAACTAAGATTGTGATATCAGATTCATATTTTGCTCTCATTTTAAGATACAAATAACCTCCTAAAATATTAAAAAATTTCACATGAGAATTATTTTAGAAACTGGGAAAAATAGAAAAGATAAAGAAAAAGAGAAGCAATCATTCATAATAAATTAGTACTCATTTGCACAATTCTTTTCAGTCTTTCCTTTATGCATTTTTCCCATCACAGTGTGAAGCATCCTGGACATGCAAGTCAATATCCTGCTTAAAAAAAAAAATCTATTAATGTAGTTTCATATCACAAGCACCTTCTAAAGACATTTTATGTAGTAATTAGAACATAGGCTCTGGAGCCCATCTTCTTAGGTTTTACTCCTGGTTCTGCCACTTATTAGCTAAATGTGAAGTAGTCAATTCCTGTCATGTAATTAGTGCTGTATAAAGGTAAGCTATTATTCTTTATAAACATTTTAGAGCATTTAGTATTCCAACATAAGTTTTGATATATTGTGTTAATATTTTTCATAATATTTAACACAGGCTATATTTAGTTTTTGCTTTTTATAGTTTTTTAGTTTTTATTCTTAGTTTTGCTTATATAGTTTTACTATATACAATGCTGCAAAGAACATCTTTGAAAGGCATCTTTCTTTTTTTCTAAATTTATCTTTGTTTTCCTGAGGAGAGATTCATAGGTGTAGAATTATTGGGTCAATGAGAATTACTATTTAAATGCTCCTGATATATTTGCATACTCCTTCATACAAACTGCTACATACTAAATCCTGCAAATTGGTTTCTGTAGGTGTCACCACATTATTCTCAAGCAATCTATGGAGGAGCCACTTTCAGTACATCTATGTTACGTGCTGTCCTTTTGAAGCGATTCTCCTTTTTGTTTCTCTATTGACATAAATTGTACTTCTCATATTGAGAGAAGATTTTTCTCCAAGAGAAGGTTCTGGAAAAATGATGTGTTATTGTATCATGTGCGGTGTACTATGTACTGGTCTTGCATCTGGAACTTCTTTAGTGAACCAGAATTGCTTTCCAGAATATAAAAACGATTTTGGCATTTTTGTCTGTCCATGCATGCTTATTTACATGAGTAAAGAAAACATATTTCTACATCAGAGCTGCTTCAACGTATGCTAGCCAATCTATTTACTCAAAAACCTATTTTACAATTTTATAGGTAATAGTTAATGTTCTTCTTACTTGGCAAATTTGTAGATTCACCTCCCTTATAAATCATTAGTTGACTTTCCTAAACACTTTGCTCAGGGTTCTCTTATTGCACCATGTGTGTGTGTTCATGGGCATTTGTGTGTGTGTTTTAATTTATTTTGTGGTATATCAGGTCCCTATGATCTAACTTCCAGGCTCTCTACCAGAAAGTGAACTCTGCAAAGGAAGATATATAATCACCTTTATTTCACGTAAGAAATGTGTTACGGAAATAAAAAATGTGCCGAGGTTTACAAGTAAGTATGTAGTAACACTGTAAATATGTTTTATTCTTTGTGTGCACTGAAACGTGCTGATGAGTGACTTGATTGTTTCAAGGATTACCTGAAGAATTGGTAGGCATTTGAAGCTAAAGAAAAATTAAGGCTTCTAAAATATGCCTTGACCTCACGTGAGAATGATGAAGGAGTTCTTTCTCATAATTTACTACTCCAATATCATCCTCCAGGGTTTTAGAGATCGTCACTCCTTTGAGCATTAAAACAACAAAAAAAATTCTTGCAAGAAGTGTAGACAAAAGGATGGATTTGACAGTTGTAAAAATTAACTGGGGACTAATTCTTTTAGTTTCAGTTTGTGAATTATCTTTCTAGAAATAAGTTGCTGCTAATGAAGTTTCATATTCCCCCAAATTTTTGTTGCTTTCGGTAAGCATTCATGTAGAAGATTCATGTTTTAAAGTGACCTTATCGTCATAAGCCAAATGCTGTTAGCTTTAGAAATTCTTAATGTTCCGTGAAATTTTTTTCATGGAAGATTACAAAGAGTCTCAAAGTAGAATTCACTTTTTAAAATAAATTAATTTAATATTTTGGATGGTCTGAGATCACTAAGTAACCTGTCATACAGTCTAACTTTATAAAGTAACAACAACAAAATACTTAGAAAAAGCTGCTATATGGGGAAGCTTTAGGATAGTAGTTACTGTATAACAGAACCAGGGCAGGGAGACAAAATGTAGCAGGACCTACTTGATGGAAGAAGGGGGATTGGTTGCGTACATCTCAGACTTATTTACATCAGGGAATATTATATTCATTAGCCTGGCTCCCTTAATGCTAAGAAGAGCACCAGGCTCTCTGACTTCTCAGTAAATTTGAATTAAATCAAATGAAACAAATTTAATTGAGTAAAATAATCTTAGTAATTTCTTCTACTCTATTGTTCATAATGTATATCATTATTTTAGTTAGGAATCATGTCACTGTGAATAATAATGATAATGGCTAATATTATTTTAGTGGTTTCTAGGTTTCGAGCATAATATTGAGTATTATATGTAGATTATTCCTTTTAATTGGCCCTCACAGCAATGCCATGAGGTAGGTTGTTAATGATACAGATGAGAAAACTGAAGTTAACTTGCAAATAGTAGAGCAGGGATGTAAGAAATATGCAATAGAAGGCAGCAAAATTATGTAAAATGAGCTATGAAAATACAAGTTCAGGATAAAAGTCCATTTTTCGTGTCGAGCAGCATTGCTTCCTCTGCTCTGTATTTCCTCATAGAAGACTGTTTCGAGGTCTCCAACTTCACTTGTCAGTGCAGACTTGATCTGTTCACCTTAGAGAGGAACAGCACCCATGTCATTCTCAAACTTTCTAGGTTGATGGGACCCTTGATGTTTCAGTAATTATTTCATGACATTCTGAGGCCCAAAATACCTAACATTCTCATTTATTGAATAGTTAGGTCCAAGCAACTTAATAAACATTTGAGAAAATGGTACATAGAAATTAAAATTTAAAAAAATTATTTTTACATGTGATGGCATAAATGGGATGTCTGTGCCTGCTGAGTACTCTACATTTAAACAGTATAATCTGATCTGATACCATCATCTTAATTTCCTGTTATACACTGTTTTTTCCTTGGCACTTTCTTTCTTCACAGCAATTGCCAAAATCCCAGCTTTGCAAAAATATGACATCATGGAAACGAAAGTAACAATCTAATGTTGAAACCGTGATCGTCTCAAGCTGGTAGTTTGCATGATATGTGACAGATATTGAATCAAAGAATAGTTCAAATTTTTAAATGTGTCACAGTGGTTCTGTGAGTTTCTCACAATACTCAAGAACATCTCAACACAAAGATTAGAATCTGTGAGACTATACCTCGTGGGCTGGTCTTCAGGGCACATCATGCATGTGCCTCTCTCATACTGGAAGAGAATTTTCAGAAATTGAGACTTTTATTTAGATACTTCCAACTATGGCTGAGAGAAAATAAAGTCATACAAACGTCGTTAAAATTGGACTTTAGCACAAATTTCTGACTCAGTTTCCTTTCAGATTAAGAGAGAGAGAAGGAGGCAATAATACTGACCCAGTGGTTTATTAGAGGTTCTCAATTAAATAGTAGCTCCATTCTGGTTCCTTCTATCTGACATTAATAGCCACAAAACCACGGGCAAGCACTTTGCCTCTGTGGCTTTAAGTTTCCTCATGTATGAAATGAGGGAATTGAGCTAGGCAGTCTCTGAAGAAAGTTCCAACTCTAAAATTCTTCATTTCCATTACACTAAGTATATCGATTTCTTTGACTCTGTTTCCTCAGCTCAAAATACCTTGCTAGTATTCTGTAGGTGTTGGCATTTACTAGTAATTAAAACCACAAAACTGACTTGATTTATCCTATTTCTAGATACACTTGTTTTCAATTATTTTCCTTTCTTAGCAATTTCTTTTGATTGAATTTATATCATAGGCAGCAGTTTTGGGTTTTTTTAATCTTTTGAACTGCTACACGCACACACAAAATCTATCAAAATCTTCAATAATGGAAAAGTCAGCAGTTTGGAACTATGATTTTCTTTCACAGTAAGTTATGTAGGTCAAATTTGTTTTAGAAAAAAGGATTTCAACAACTATTGTTAATTCGTATGTGATATACCATCAGACATAATTTAGTCAGCAAAATTTTGGTTCTTTTTGACTACATTTTCCTGGCATGCTTAAAAAGGGAGAAATCAGAAGCAGAATCTCAGTTTACTCTATCAAACAAGGAAAGAGAAAGAATAATGTATATCTCTAATAAGGATGGGTTATAACAAATCGTAACCAACCAAAATTGAAAGAAGAGAGTTTAACTTACATATTGATGAGTGTCTGTTACCCCTTGAAAAATACTACAAATTCTGGAAGTTTGCTAAACCCTGTTGACCAAGTTAGAATGAGGAACATGTTCAAGAGGGAAATTTGCTCATAAAAAGCTTAATTAAATATTCTTAAATGTATCCCTTGAGTTTTCCAAACCTCATCAGGTAGTGGGTAAAAAGAAGTCTAAATTAACAGAAGCAATTCAGACGGTTCTGACTCCCTTCAAAATCTTATCCAGTATTTTGTAAAAGTCCTCAGGAGCATCTCAATGACCTAAAAAATACTTTTCTTGTCCTTATCAACTTCTATTCTCTCCATTACTTTTCAGTATTTTAGAAGCTACTTGTATGTGGTTCATAACTGTTGCAAAAATTGTTGGTCCTGCATGAGATCCATTGTGACAAATAGCAATGGGGGCATTATTATTGCTTAAAATGGCAGACAGCTGCCATCTCCAATTTCTAAATATGACTCTGTCACTCTTTGTTGCCTACAAAAAACAAACAAACAAACAAATAACCTCTAAACCAACTTTGCACTTCGTTCTCAATGCAATCTGATCTCCAGCCTGCTTTCCTAGAGCTATTCCCTAGATCTCCCTTTCTCACTCTACATTTTCCAGTCATGGACAAATTCAACATTCATCTGTGTTTATTAGACAGCCCCTTTGCCCAAGCACTGAATTCTAATACCTCAACCTGAAATGGTGAGGAACCTTTCCTTACGACCTAAATTCTTTGTTAAAATTCTGCTGAGTTTTCTCTATTTAAGGCTCCATGTTTACGGAATCTTATACAATACCAAATAGAATTAATCAATTCTTTTTAGTTCCTGTAGCATTTAATTTTTAGTTCCATTACATTAGTCTCACATATCATAGGTCTCTCCAGAAGATTGGGAGATCTTTGAACAAAGGAATCATATCATCTTCATTTTTGTACTGATATATAGTTTTACATGGGGCAGGTGCAGAATAAAATGTTTGTTAGATTGAAGTTAGTTAAATTGTAGACTGACAGAAAAGAATCGTTCTAAGGACTGAGTGATTTGGTCATGCTCAAAGTGGAGAAAGAAATTTCCCTGTTCCCCAAATCCCAGTGCCTCTGATATGAACAGCAAAACTGCCATTGCCATTGGAAGAAGCCACTGAATCTGGAAGCTGCAAACTACAGAACCTCACTGTCTTTGCTCCACTGGAGAATGCTGCCCACACTATTGCAGGGAGTCATCTAATGAGGATCCTTGATGCTTCTGCTACAAACCTTATCAAAATGGATGCATCATGTTCTGCATCTCTTGCCACATAACTCAGTTCCAAATCTAAGACATAAAATGCATTTGGCAGAAACTAAATTACAACAGAACTCTAGATATGAGGAGACTGGGAAATGGAGTTTTTCATTTTCTAGCCTCAGCAGTACAAGACAGCATAGCAAAGAGTGTTTGGAGCCAAGGTTGTGTGAGCCAATGCACGGGACCTAAAAGTCCTCCCCTGGAAATACTTGCCATCCATATATACTCTTCATCCTAAATGTAAGTTTCAAAACGAGAACAACTGGAACAACAACATGATCCCAGATAACATGATGCAATTATCCCTCTGTTAATGAAAATGATGCTTATCAAGCACTGTTCCCATCTCTGTGTAGTCATTTTGCCTCTAATTCAATCACAGTCCTGTCTTGATATCTTGTAAACCAAGGATAAAATTATAAAGTTAACCACCACTAACACTGAATATAAAAATTGTAGGAGAAAGAAAACTATGGAGGAAAAAAGTAGAGATAGTTAATATAAATATGTATATAGATCACAGAACAAGGAGGAATACATGGTTACCTACTGGAGGCTTCATTTGTACAGCTGGTAGTGATGCATGATTGGTATGTGTAATTTCCCTCCTCCTCCTTTAAGTCCATGTTTCATTTGTTTCTCATCCCCACCTCACAGGATTCTTTGTTTGGATGAGTGACTCAAACATTCATATCTACAGGGTCTGAACTCTCAGACATCCTCCCTATGTTGAGGTGCTGTAGTTTTTCCATTAACTTTTTAGCAAAGGATATGACAGTTCTGTCAGGCACACCAGATTAGTCTTTCCTATGTCCTAATGTGCAATGGCCATCTTCTTTCCCCTGATGAATGAGGATCAGTCACCGTAACCCACACAGTAAGCTTCTTTTGTGTATGTTGGTTAAATGTCATGAGAATCTCGAATGACCAGGTGGCAGACTCAACTTTGAGTCCAGTAGAGCTAACGGGGGGTCCCCTGGTGGAAGAATTTCTTCCTTGGAGACTAAGATCTCTAACCTAGAAGAAGCCAAGGTCACAGGGAGTGGCAGTCACTTTTTGTGAATGGGTCATAAAGTGAAATAGTGATAAATGCCACTCCCCTTCCCACTCTTGCTTCCCGCACCCATGTATTCCAGTGGTGGCAAAAACAGCACCATTATACTAGCTGTTGGTTAAGAAGATTATCCATATGCACACAGCAGCAAAACTTACAAGATTCTTTTTCAGTTGGCACCATTACTGAGTAGTGAATATGGTCTTCCATTTTTTTATAAGGCTCGCTGTCTCTGGATGTTGGAGCACATGGTATCACTATTGAATCCCGTGATAACTATTCCCTTGCTTCACTTTTCTTGCTATAAAGTGAGATCCTTGGTCAGAAGCAATAATGTGTGGGATATATTAGAGTGAAGCAGGCAATCAGTAAGTTTATGGATATTTGCAGAATCATTGTGGGCAGGAAAGACAAATCTATATGCAGAATAAATGTTTGTTCCAGTGTGGGCAATTTGCTGTTTATTCTATTATCAAAGAGGTACAATGTAAGCAAGATTTTGCCAGGCAGTAGGTGGTTTTTCCCGGTTATGATGCCATATGAGAGGCTTAGCACTGCTTTTTTCTCTGCTAGTAAACAGAGCACGGAGGCTAGGAAATACAGCATTTGTTCCAGATGTCCATGTGGCCAG
Source organism: Equus przewalskii (assembly GCF_037783145.1). Taxonomy (NCBI): domain Eukaryota; kingdom Metazoa; phylum Chordata; class Mammalia; order Perissodactyla; family Equidae; genus Equus; species Equus przewalskii. The sequence continues at coordinate 17,857,154 of NC_091854.1, forward strand.
CTAGAAACCAGGAATTCTATTACTAAGGAGGATGTCCGGAAGCAATTGGTAGGCTTTTCCACAACACTTAATCCAATGATGCTGATGTAAATCTAGTCTCAGTTTAAATTCAAATTATTTTGACAACAGATTGAAGTGAAATTTATAAAGCATTATGAATGAAATGCTTATATAACTTTCTTGAGGCATGATGCTAGGTCATTTCACATACTATCTCACTGGATTTTCACAATGGTCCCTAAGGCTTGTTATAAGAAAAGTACCTAAAGTATGTGTTGTAATATAGGCATTCGATATAGGCACTTAAAAGGCTAAGAGATTTTAAAGATTTTGCCTAGGATCAGAGGGTCAGAATTAGAAGACAAGCCCAGTGCTTTTCAAACTCTGACACTATTTCTTAAGCAGAGATACTGCTTGACTTATTTTGTGGTTGGATTGAGTGGCTAAAATTTATTGAATATTTACAATGTAGTAGACACTGTTGTACCAGGCACTAGGTTAGCATATTATATAGTTTCTCATTTAATCTTCTTATTGACCACATGAAATACATGTTATCATCTTCATTTTGTAGTTGACAAAGTTGAGGCTTAAAGAGTTTAAACAATTTTTCAAAGATCATATAGCTAGCAAGCAAGATTTGGCCCAAGGGCATAAGACATCGGGGCACAACATTGCCTTTGGAAGTAAGATGAGACGGGAACCAGGTAACAGCTTAGATGCCGGCATAATTTGTTTCAGGAGTTAAGAAACTGTAAATTAGGGATGTTACTATAAAGAAATACCTATTTCTACCTGAAGAGTTATATATACACAGTATGAAAAATAGTGTAAACAAAAATTCAACATAATTTATATCCCACAAAAATGTTGAAGCATGAATTTCAATAAATTCCTTTTAAATCCAATTTGTTTCTATGGAAAATGAGCATTGCACATCCTGTGGGTCATCCTCCTAAAGATAAAAGGCATTCAATTTTATATAAATATGTCTGTATAAAAGTCTTGTTTCTAATAGCCATTTTATGACCTAGATTTATGCTCTACAAACGATTGAGAATTGATGTTTAAATCAGACATTTGTGTTGAGAATTACAATTTTTTAAAAATAATTCGACATCATTTCTATGGAATGCAAGTTTAAATATTCTGACATATTTTAGGAGCTTCTAAATGATTAAGAAAATCTTCGAGTGTCTTATTGTGCTCTAAATGTAGAAAAGACTCATGTACAATACAGATCAGAGCAAATATTTCATCTGAAAGAAAAAACAGTCAGTGCAGCAGCACTCCGAGAAGAGTCAAATGCTTAGTTTCCATGGAATGTGTTTGACAGTAAGATTTTTAAAAGATCTAAGAGGCTGACCTTTCTCTCCCCCAAACTAAGTAGACTTTTTAAAATGAGCACATCTGGTTTATGTTCCTAAACCTCTGGCCTTTAAAAGCTTTGTTCCCAATTCACACAAAATACCATTCAGGATTGCTTGACATGGTGACCCTTCCTGTGGGTGCTTAGTGGAACAAAGTGATTAAATAGAATCGGGAGTTTAACATACATCCAGCAAGTTAACATTTGCATCCCCAAATGATTAGTAAACAGTTGCTGTTCATGGGTTTATCTTAAGCAATTTTACTTTTTTGAAGTTCTAATTATAAAATATTGTTTTTCAAGTAGCAAATTTGTCTTTTTTGTAAATAGTTCTAGTGGCCCTACGATCTGGTAATTTAGAACAAAGCACATAGTGTTAAAAACTGAAGCTTTTTTGTTTTATTTCGAAGTTCCAATGCTGTCACTAGAAAAAGAGCCACTAAAAGGGTAGTCAGGTTGGATCCATAAATCCAGATGGCCATTCACCATTTAACAAACTCTTTGGTACTCAATTGAGTTAAACATTAAATGGTGCATTGGCAAGGAAGATTTCATTTCTATGAGGCCCACTAATAAAATGCTCTGAGTTATTTGTGTAGAGCGTAATTCCTTCTGACTTTGCCTTCCATTTGCCTTGAGGACATACCAGTTTAAAAGTGTTCAGCACACTACACCATGCATAACAGGTAATCTACCTAATTAAGTCCTATAAGGATGTTCTAAGTAAAATGCTGAAGAGCTCCCATAACCTCTGCTTCACCCTCCCCATGCACCAGAGCTTCTGAGAGTGAGAAACCCCAGCCATTAACTCAAGTGTTTACACTTGAAGCTTGAATTCTGCTTTGCCAGAATGGCTCATTTCACATTTTACAAATCTGTTTTCTCATTTGTAGGCAGAAAGAATCCGTCAATTTTTTATATTCTAATTCTCAACTCGTTCTGATAGCGAATGATCCAACATATAACTCAATTCATATTGCAAAAATCACACTGTGACTGGGACTGCTATAGTCAGGGACCTAATAAGATTTACATCCATATTTTGAGTGCATTCATTTGGTATATTTCAATGAATTATTAATTATGACCAACAATAAAATATTATTTTGCTCAGATGCACAGCAACAGGAAAGATGCCCAAGAGAAATTTATCTGACAGCTCAAAACAAAATGGCCAAAACCCACTCGTAGGTTACTCATCCAACACAGCATGAAGCATATTCGCCCATCAAATGCACTCAGTGAATGTTTTTCACAACTTGTCAATGTTTTATCAAGAGAATAAAAGCCAAATGTAGGGATTCAGATAACGAAACCTCAATTTCATGATTAAAAATAAAATATGATGGGTGAATAATAAGCTTTTTGGAAAGCTCCTCAATTATACTAGAAATAGATAACACTGATTTTTATGCATCTCACATAAATATGGCTAGAATCATTATACCACACAACCAAACAGTATATATCTCATTTAATCTACTTCTATTGACACAAAATACTCACTACCTCTTATCATACTCCTGTGTAATCATATCCTCCATTCTACTCAGTAAAATTCTAAAAGAGAAACCTCATACTAGTCACTGACTCATCCTTTTTTCCTTTACTGCGCACCTGATCTGATTGCCAAGTCAATCCTCCTTATTCGTTCTACATACATCTTTCAAGTTTGTTTCTTCTTTATTTATCCTTAGATGGACTGATTCAAACTGGGCTTTTGGTGTCAACTGTTTTCTCAACTGTGCAACCAGCTCAGTAATAAACCTTCCAGTCTGTTGCCTGGCAGCTATCTTAGAGATATTTCAGAGATGTCAGCTAGGGTACCAGCAGGTACTGGTAGGCTTCCTCAGGCCACCTCAGTTGAGTTGCCAGTGTCTAATGACTAATCACTAGTTTTCTAGCCCCAGAAGGAAGTTAATCATAAACTCCTAGAAACAATGTGTCCTATGAAGAGATGACGTGAGTCAGCTAAACATACACAACCCTGATTTTAGATCCGAATAATTAGAGGCGCACTTTATAGTCCAGAAGACCCGGATTTTCTTGCTATGCAAGGACCTTGGGGAAAGGTTCTTCATTCTTATGTATCAATTGCTTCATCTGAAATAATAACACTTACCATGTGGGTCCATTCAGAAAATTGAGAAAATATTTGTGGAATGTTTGCAATGCCAGGCACATAGACGTAGACAGCGCTAATAAAATGTAGTAATTATAATGAGGTCAACTCTTAAAGTTTTAAAATCACTCCTTTATGTCAAAATAGTTCTTTCTTGTCATTGCTTAGACTATATCTGCCATTAATTCATCTTTAAATTTCCACAAACCCCTCATGATCTTCAAGCTGGGAGTTCAAAACAGGTATGCTGAATTTTCCACTTATCTCCAACTGCTGCTCTTAATTTTACTTTCCCTCACTTATTTAAATTATTTTTTTATAAAAGCCTTAGCAAAGAATCAGAGATAGCCAATTGATGTTGGGATTATTTTTAACCTTAAATTTTTTTTGGAATTATTTGAGATCTTAAAATACAGTGTGAGTTTTTACATAAAAATCTCGATTTTTGCCTTCTCTTGAAAAATCTGAATTCAAGTAGTATTGGGCTCACATTAGCTCATTATAGAAATCAGTTGGGCCTAAGTAATGGCTTTCCTCTTTCAGCAGTTTATCCATCGTAATTCAACCTGTTTCCCATATATCTGTTACCTGTGTGGCCCTCACAGGCATTTAACCTTGTGTTCCCTGCCTCAGAATCTTGTCCTAAGGCTGAATTTTGAGTTTAAAATGCACGTATATTAGGTTTTTCTTTTCTGTTTTCCTCCTTATTTTGAGTGTTCTGCCTGTTTTCTTCTAGAATTTTTATGGTTTCACATCTTACGCTCAAGTCTTTAATCCATTTTGAATTAATTTTTGTATATAGTGAAAGATAATGATCTACTTTCATTCTTTCACATGTGGCTGTCTAGTTTTCCCAACATCATTTATCAAAGAGACTTTCCTTTCTTTATTGTATGTTCTTGGCTTTTTTGTCAAAAATTAGCTGTCCATAGACATGCGGATTTATTTCTGGGCTCTTGATTCTGTTCCGTTGATCTGTGTGTCTGTGTTGTGCCAGTATCATGCTGTTTTGCTTACTATGGCTCTGTAGCATATTTTGAAATCAGGGAGTGTGAAACCTCCAGCTTTGTTCTTTTTCCTCAGGATTCCTTTGTCTATTCAAGGTCTTTTTTGTTCTATATATATTTTAGGATTCTTTGTTCTATTTCTGTGAAAATTGTTGTTGGAACTTTGATAGGGATTGCATTGAATCTGTAGATTGCTTTACAAAATATGGACATTTTAACTATGTTAATTCTTCAAATCCAAGAGAACAAAATATCTTTCCATTTCTTTGTGTCTGCCACAATTTCTTTCAACAACATTTTATAGTTTTCAGTGTACAGATCTTTCACCTCTTTGGTTAAGGTTATTCCTAGATATTTTATTCTTTGTGTTGCAATTGCAAATGGTATTGTATTCTTAATTTCTCTTTCTGCTTCTTCGTTAGTAGTGTACAGAAAAGCAATTAATTTTTGTATATTGATTTTGCATCCTGCAACTTTATTGTATTCATTTCTTATTTCTAAAAGTTTTTTGGTGGATTTTTTATGGTTTTCTATATATAAAATCATGTCATCTGCAAATAGTGACAGTTTCACTTCTTCTTTTCCCATTCGGATGAATTTTGTTTCTTTTTCTTGCCTGATTGCTCTGGCGAGGACTTCCAATACTATGTTAAATAAGAGTGGTGAAAGTTGGTATCCTTATTTGGTTCCTGTTCTTAGAGGGATAGCTTTAAGTTTTTCTCCATTGAGAATATTAGCTGTCAGTTTGTCATGTATGGCCTTTATCATGTTAAGGTACTTTCCTTCTATACCCATGTTATTCAGAGTTTTTATCATAAGGGGGTGCTATATCTTGTCAAATGCTTTCTCTGCCTCTATTGAGATTGTCGTGTGATTTTTATTCTTCATTTTGTTAACATAGTCTATCATGTTGATTGATTACAGATGTTGAACCATCCCTGCATCCCTGAAATAAAACCCACTTGATCATGATGTATGATCTTTTTAATGTATTGTTGTATTCCATTTGCTAGTATTTTGTTGAGGATTTTTGCATTGATGTTCATCAGTGATGTTGGCCCTTACTTTTCTTTTTTTGTGTTATCCTCATCTGGTTTTGGTATCAGGGTAATGTTGACTTCGTAGAATGAGTTGGGAATCTTCCCCTCCTCTTCAATTCTTTTGACAAATTTGAGAAGCATAGGTACTAAGTCTTCTTTGAATGTTTGGTAGAATTCACCAGGGAAGCCACCTGGTCCTGGACTATTATTTTTGGGGAGGTTTTTGATTACTGTTTCAAGGTTCTTACTGGTGATTGGTCTATTCAAATTCTCTATTTCTTCTTGATTCAGTTTTGGAAGGTTGTGTGACTCTAAGAATTGATCCATTTCTTCTAGATTATCCAATTTGATGGCCTGTGGCTCTTTGTTTTATTCTCTTACAATCTTTTGTATTTTTCACCATTGTAATTGTCAGATGTCCCTTGTAGATGTCAGATGTAATTGTAAATGTCTGTTGCAATTTCTCCTCTTTCATTTCTGATTTTATTTATTTGAGCCTTCTCTCTTTTTTTCTTGGTGATTCTAGCTAAAGATTTGTCAATTTTGTTTACCTTTTCAAAGAACCGGCTCTTAGTTTCACTGATTTATTTCTTAAGTTTTTTTGTCTCTATTTCACCTTTTTCTGATCTGATTTTTATTATTTCCTTCTTTCTTCTGATTTTGGGCTTTGTTTTTTATTATTTTTCAAGTTTCTTTAGATCCACTGTTAGAATGTTTATTTGATATTTTTCTTGTTTGTTGAGGTAGGCCTGTATTGCTATAAACTTCCCTCTTAGAACTGCTTTTGCTGTGTCCCATAAATTTTGGCATGCTGTATTTTGATTTTCGTTTGTATCCAGGTATTTTTTGATTTCTTCATTGACCCAATCATTGTTCACTAGCATTTTATTTAATCTCCACAAATTTATGGTTGATTTCTCATTTCATACCATTGTGGTCAAAAAGGCATGCTTTGGGATTATTTCAATCTTCTTAAATTTATTGAGAATTGTTTTGTGGCCTAACATGTGATATATCCCGGAGAATGTTCCATGAGCATTTGAAAAAGACTGTGTATTCTGCAGTTTTTGGTTGGAATGTTCTGTATATGTCTACTAAGTCCATCTGGTTTAGTGTTTCATTTAAGGCCAATGTTTCCTTATTGATTATCTGTTTAGATGATCTATCCATCAGTGTAAGTGGAGTCTTGAAGTCCCCTGCTATTATCATGTTATTGTCTAATTCTTCTTTTATGGCTGTTAATAATTGCTTTATATATTTAGGTGCTCCCATGTTGGGTGCATAGATATTTACAAGTGTTATATCCTTTTGTTGGATTGTTAACTTTATCATTATGTGGTGCCCTTCATTGTCTCTTGCTACAGTTTTTGTTTTAAAGTCTATTTTGTCTGATATAAGTATTGCTACCCCAGCTTTCTTTTCCTTGCCATTTGCATGGAGTATCTTTTTCCATCCCTTCACTTTCAGTTTGTGAGCGTCTTTATGTCTGAACTGTGGCTCTTCTATGCAGCATATATGGGTCTTGTTTTTGTATCCAATCGACCACCCTATGCCTTTTGATTGGAGCATTAGTCCGTTGACATTTAAAGTAGCTATTGATTAGTACGTGCTTATTGCCATTTTGCTACTTTTTTTTCTGGGTGTTTTAGTAGTTCTTCCCTGTTCCTTTCTTCTTCCCTTGCTCTCTTCCCTTGTGGTTTAATGGCTTTCTTTAGTATTATGTTTGGGTTCCTTGCTCTTAAGTTTTTGTGTATTTAATATATATTTCAGGTTTGTGATTACCATGAGGTTCATATATAATAACCTACGTTTATAGCAATCTATGTTAAGTTGATGGTCTCTTTAGTTTGCTCTCTTGCTAAAAGCTCTACTCTTTTTCTCCCCTCCTCCTACATTTTATGTTTTTGATATCATATCTAACCTCTTTTTTTGTGTGTTTGTATCTGCTACCATCTTATCATGGAAATAGTAATTTTAGTACTCTCGTCTTTTGACCTTCATATTATCTTCATAGGTGGTTGATCTGCTAGCTTTATTGTATATTTACCTTTATCAGTTATTTAACTGCCTTTTTAAAAAATTTTCTTATTCCTATTTGTGGTCTTCTCTTTCCCACTTAAATAAGTCCCTTTAGCATTTCTTGTGGAGCTAGTTTCTTGGTGATAAAGTCCTTTAGTTTTTGCTTGTCCAGGAAACTCTTTATCTCTCCTCCCATTCTGAATGATAACCTTACTGGGTAGAGTATTCTTGGCTGTAGGATTTTCCATTTAAGCACTTTAAATATATCCTACCACTCCCTCATAGACAGTAAGTTTTCTGCTGAGAAGTCAACTGATTAGCTTTATGGGGTTTCCTTTGTATGTAACTTGTTGCCTTTCTCTTGTGGATTTTAGGATCCTCTGTTTATCTTTAATTCTTGACATTTTAATTATAATTTGTCTTGGTGTGGGCCTCTTTGGGTTTATCTTATTTGGTGCTGTCTGTGCTTCCTGTACCTGGATGTCTCTTTCCTTCCTTGGGTTAGGGAAGTTTTTGGCTATTATTTCTTCCAATAGAGTCTCTGCCACTTTGTCTCTCTCTTTTCCTTCTGGGACACCTATAATATGAATGTTAGTGTGCTCAGTCTTATCCCAGATGTCCCTTAGATTATCCTAGTTCTTTTTAATTATTATTATTATTATTTTTTTTGTTATCTGATCTGCTTGAGTGATTTCCTCTAGTCTTTCATCCGGCTCGCTGATCTGTTCCTCTGTATCATCTACTCTGTTATTGGGTCGCTGTAGTGAATTTTTCATTTCCAGTATTGTATTCTTCATTTCTGATTGGTTCTTTTTCATATTTTCCAGATCTTTGTTGAAGTTCTCACTGAGTTCATCCATTCTTCTCTCAAGATCAGTGAGCTTTATTATTACTTTCTGTTGGAACTCTTTGTCTGGTAGATTGTTTATTTCTGTTTCATGTAGTTCTTTTTCTGAAGTTTTGTGCTGTTCCTTTACTTGGGACATATTCCTTTGTCTCCTGATTTTGCCCTTTTCTCTGTGCTTATATCTATATATTAGGTAGATCAGCTACATCTCCCAATCTTGTAGAGGCAGCCTCATGTAAGAGATGCCTTATGAAGCGCAGCAGTGTGCTTCCTTCTTCTCACTAGTTCCAAATGTTCCAGGAATGTCCCAGATGTGGACTATGTGTGTCCTTCTGTTGTGACAGGGTTGCTCTTGCTGCAGAGGCCCAGGGAAGCTAGGCTATCCCCCTGACTGCCTGGTTGTAATGCTTAACTGCATGTGGCTGCTATGGACTATCAGTTACTTTATCGGGCATGGGGAGCCTCAGTACAGTTGGCTGCAAGTTCTGACAGCACACTCCTGTTACAGTTTTTCTGTTAAGTGAGCAGACCCCCAGTGTGTCTGGTTGCTAAGCTCAGGGGCTTACAATTGCTGTAGGTCTCTGAGTTACAAGACTGTTGTTGCCTCTCTCAGGATTGCAGCTGAGTGGAGCTGGCCCCAGGCATGAGAGCACCCAATTGTTTCAGGCTATGGAAGGTGGGGCCAATCTCTTATGTGGCTGTGTGAGAAGTACAAGTCTGCTACAGCTGACAAGCCCCAATACCCAAAGGACCACACACCCTGTCAATGCAGTCCTGCCCTGTGTGTGTGCCCTGACCCACCAAAGCAGACCCAGTCGCCCCACTGCAGAGGTCCCATACACTTCACCTGCTCCTTGCTTTTGTCCTTCCCCACAGAGCTGGATGCACTCACCTGGCTGCAGAGGTTCCAGGCACAGGACCTATGAGGGCCCACAAGTTGCCTCAGGGCTTACTGTTGGATAGGGCCAATCCTTATGGCAAGCTGCCTTCCCTGGCTGAGCTGGATTAAATCTGTGCTCTAGTGGGTGCGGCAGATCCTTGGGCTAACAGGCCAGAGGAAGAACTCCAATGGCATCTGCCAGCATCTGTGCCAGCATACCCGTACCAGTCACAATAATGGCTGCCACCAAAGTCTCAGTCTCTGGAGAGGTCTCACCTCTCACCAAGATGTACCCAAAGCCTATCAGTTGAGCCACTTTTCACGAAAGGACTGTGTACCTTTCTTTCTGGTGATTTTAGTTTGCTTTCCAAAACAAGTGAATTTATGCATGAGCTCTTTAAAAGCCAGTTTTCCCCCTTATGTCTGATAGCTTTTCTGGGGGTATTCCTCATTGTAGTTAATAACCAGCAAAGCCAAATATTATGACACTTGTCTCAGTTGTGCTGACTCCAAAAGCTGCTTATAGCAGTAACAATGCCATGCTCAGATCCCCTGCTCCTCCAGGGAAGGCTGCATACTGTAGAATTGCTCCTAGCTGGCCCTGAAGTGTGGTGGCTCATGAAGGTGGCCTTTTTTCTCTCCAGAAAGGAATTTCTGTCTCTTCCACCTCAGTCAACATTGTCCCTGTTGCAAGGGTTCTTTTTATCCAGTTTTCAGTTCTCTCTCAGGGGTAATTGTTCCCAGAGTAGTTGTAAATTTGTTGCATCTGTGGGAGGAGGTAAGTTCAGAGTCCACCTCCACCACCATTTTGACTGACCTCCTCCTCCTTATTTTGAAAAGATATTTTGGCATTACTTAACTCAGTCTTGTCTAGACATAAAACTTACAATTAAATTAACCTCTCTTAACTGAGAATATATATATATATATATATATATATATATATATATATATATATATATATATTCTGAGCTTCTAAAATTCATTAAAATCAGCAGACATTAAGTGATGGCCATGAAATATATGAATATTATGAATACATGAAAGGTGATACAATTTAAAGGAAAACAAATATAGCACAGAACCGAGTCTTAATGGGGAGGAATGAAAGTTTGAAATAAAATTCTAATACAGGGCTCAATATAATGTGATATTCTAGTGATGTGAACAAGAACACTGGAAGCACAGAGGAAAAAGCTCATGGCAGCATGAGGGAAGGTACCTGGAGACAGTGACATTTGAGCCAGGCCTTGAAAAGTAGCATTGATTGAAAGAAGAGGAAATAAGGGGCAGGGCAATGGAATGGCAAGTTAATAGTTTGCTAAGTCATATCTGCAAGACATGGTTGCTATTTAGAGATCAAGATGTGATGGGATGTGGGTGGAGGATACTGGAAGATAACCATGTTAAGAACTTTGCAACTAGAATGGCCATTTACTTGACTGCTAGGCCAAAGAGTTGTTATTTTCAAGACAATAGGTAAATACCCCAGAAGGTTTTGGGAAAAAAAGTCAAATGAAGTTAGTTTCATTCTATTTTGCCACAATAAGATTTCACAAGCATCAGGTGACGGTAATTTCATAAGCACAAGGTAATCGAACCATCTCCAATATAAATTTCCACTTATTTAGAGATAAACATATACTACCCAGTATTGACAAGATCTTGGGCATCCTTCTCTAGCTGCGAGAAACTGAAAAAGGTAAAAATTTTGGAATGTCAGGGACAAGCACTATATTAAATGTTGGTTTCCAGTTTTGTTCTGTAATTTGCAAGATCTGTAATAGCAATCCATTTTAATGTCCATTCTGGACATAAGTGCCATTAAGTGCCATAAATTGCCAGTCATCCTGTGCTACACAAGAACGAGCATGGCTCTTCAACAAACCCTTTCCAAACCCGATCATTTTCTCTTCTATTTTTAATTTTAATTCATCCCGTTTGCAAAAAGTTTTAAAATCTTGTGATAATATATTAATGTGCAGCCCTCTTTATTATGTTAAAACCGTTTTCTTTTTCAAGATCACAGAAAATATTATTATTCATACATTTTATCTCTCTGGCATTAGAATTTGCAGGATCAACATTACTAATACATATTCCACTAAAAGTAAACAGACTTCCGTTACTTTCAAGGTTACTATAAGAGGTATTTTCCCCTTGCTATGAACAAATAATACTAGCAAAATTGAATTTTGTTGCTTTTTTATTATAAGTGAAAAGACTGAAGAGAAAAACTGGGAAGTAAGACCTTCTAAAAGTGGTTTGTATGTGTAACTCCAGATGTCTTTATTGTCCTTGACTTACATCGGCTGTTTTTTTTTACTTCTAATGTCAGAATGTAAAATAATTTTTATTTTTGATGATATATATTTTAAAATTACTTGAAAAATAATTATGTGCTCTTGATACCTTTGTTTAATGTTATCCCAGTAATCCACGTGTTAGTTCTGCTTTACATGTAAGATTATTTTACAATAAATCTTCAAGATTGAGCTCTTAAAGAGATTCACCTTTTATCAACATTTTAGAAAAAAAAGAATGATGATTCCTTTATAGTTCAAAATATTAAAATATTTGGTCTTCTTCATTCTAATCCTCACCACTGACCAACTAGAGTTAAACTTCATCCGCAAGAAAATCTATGACACAGGTAAAGCTTTTGTAAATCTAGAAATAGTTAATTAGATTAAACTAATTAGAATTCAGGACATATCAATAATTATAATTTAATAATTAGCTGTGGGGTATCCCTAAAAGGGATGCTTTTTTGTTCTATGTTATATAACCACTCTATAAAACATACATGTGCCCTGGGACATAATGAAACTTTTTCTATCTGGAAAGCAGTCACCATTCTTTATCAAGACATGTGGACACCTCCAGGTCATCTAGGTTGCTGTGGTTTACAATCCTTGTCTCTTGCCTTGCTCCTTCACTTTGGTACATGAGTTTTTGTTCAGTTATCTGCTCTTAGCTAATATGCGCTATCTTTGGTTTGTACATTTGTAGCAAGACAGTCATTCTTTAGCATAAATTATCCTAATATCACAATGTTGTAAATATTACAAACATTTGGACTCAGGTCTCTGCTAGAATGTTAACTTCAGGAAAGAGAGTGGTTATTTCTCCTGTTCACTACTGTATCTCCAGCATTTCAGCTGGCTTTCTTTGATAACACTCCAGCAAAAGAAGTAGACATGTTGCCTCATTTCTTTCATGTGTTTATAAAAGCCCAGGTTCCTCAGTCAGCCTCCAGTGATAGCTGAGACCTCTCATGACACAACACTGGAGGAGGGATTGGGGTTACAGCATAGAGAGGATGGAAGTCTCAGCTCACCACTTAGCCTTTGCTGGCATGGAGAGGCTGAGGCAATATTTTTTCCTCAGTGCTTGAATGAAATAGAGTGCTCTGAAAGTATTATCTTGCTAAGCTGCCCATTTCCTGATCATTTGGTTAGACAGAGCACACTTTTGTTGTTGTTGTTTTGATTTGTTTGGCATTTTTTTGTCTGCATCCATTGGTTTGTCTAGAGTGCTAGCTTTTTCTGCTCTGAGTCTGGGATATTAGAAGCAAGAAGAAAATGGAACAAACTCACTACTGTATTTTTCCATGGGTCCTGAGGTCCCTAGCCATTCTTCCACCTTCTATCTACTTTCAGAGTTGTCTTATGTTTGTTTTATGTATAATGCTCATGGCTTAGAGTTGTACTTAGAAGGAGAAATAGAGAAAAATACATTGACTCCACTTTCCAGACACTTGGGAACTAAACAACACACTTGTAAACAATTCATGGGTCACAGGGGAAATTTTGAAGATAAAAATACATTAAGACATGAATAAATCTACCTGAGTAACTGACAGGGCAGTGCATGAGAGCCATCTCAAAGACATCTGAAGCTACCAACAGCCTGAGATCCAGGTCTGCAACCAAGGGACACTGTTGCTGAGAAGACTACTAAACTGCCTTTGTCTGATAGCCATTGCTGAGATGTGACCATTGATGGAAATTTTAGCCAACAGAAATCACCATGGAGAAATACAAGTTGAAATCAGAATGGAAGGAGATATAATAACTTATTCCTTAAAGAATGTTTCCATTGCCTCCTGGATAGCCACGATAGGGTAGCCAATGTTGAATTTTTTTTTTCTTTTGGTGAAGGGTATGCTTTTTGCTGAAGAGAAAGCATATAATCTTGGCAGTGTTGCAGGCTCAGTATTAACTATAACATTTGGTACTGTTGAAGGCCCAAGATTCATTTCATGTTCTAAATGCCTACACATTGAAAGATTATACTCAAGTTGCATATTGATGAAAGATACTTAAAATAAGACATTCTTTACATCCCCAGAACTTTTAGGCAAGAAATTTTAAATTAAAATTTTATTTTTTATTTTACGTACTTCACACTTACTTTTTGTTTTAAAGTTAATTCAAGAATTCTAAGTTTCCTTTGTAATGTATAGGTTATTATATAATAGGATTTCGTTCTCAATTGATATACCTTTGAGCTTCCTTTCCTACAGAGTCACATAATGCAAAAGAGTCTAGTATGCTCCAGGTTCTAGAAATGCCCTGAACTGCTTCTGAGGAAAATTGCCTGCCCAAGGCTTGCAGCATTTCAGCAACTCCAGATAGCTGTTTATATACTTTCTGTACCAAATCACCCTTTCCCCAGCCATAATTCTTTGGGCCAAGAATAGAAATTGATTAACTAAATGGAAATCTGATGGTTCATGACTTCTAAACTAGCAGGAGATAAGGTTAAATTGCTTGAGAATATAATTTTCTGGATGATATAGTAACAGAAAATTGTCAATATATTAAGCAGCTATTGGATTTCAGGAACCATTGCTGTGCCCTGATGACACTATTTGCTGTTCAACTTTCTCTGTCTGGGAAGGTATAAACCCCAGAGATGACTGTCATGGAAAGGCAATGAGTACTTGGATCACTGCAGTCCAAGGACATAGGAAGACAAGCCTCTGCCTGTTCTCCCTGTCTGTAGTTTCTTGCATGCAACTAAGTAAATAGGTGAAGCAAATGGAATGATAATGACATGTTATCAACTATATTGACCTGTCCATAGCCAGGCATAGAAGCAAGACTTTCACAGTATCTCCAGAGTTTTCAAGTATATGTGTTAGAATTTAGATATTTATATAAAACTCAAAACCATGCCTTCATATTCCCTTTTTAACTATACTTATCTTTCTTTGTAGTGTCACTCTTGAGAAAGTCAGTACCACATCTGGGTGGCCCATGGTGCTGACTACTTCCATACCAAACTTTGGTTTATACATGGTCTAACCATGGCCTTACTATATAGAGATGCAGGGATGTCCTGTGTGACCTTGTTTGGTGCTTGCTTGTTCGTTTCTCTTTAGAGCTAATTCTAAAGCTTCTTGATTTTATTTTCAAATATGTGCAAATCATATTGTACTGTTTATGTCAATAAACAGGTTTTTGCTTTCTATTATATTTTATGGAGAGCAATTGAAGTTAAATTGACCTATTTTTGTCTTTCATTGTCTTTGTATTGCTGGTTTTATTTCCGTTTTACAACTTTCTTCAAAAAGTCATCTACTTATTTCTCTAATGACATTTAGATATCAACATACTAATATATTTTATTATCAACTTTATTCCCTATCAGTGAGATTGAGGAGTTCATACAATATAAATAAAAGCAATGGGTATGTTATGGAAGGCAAATATAAGACCATTTGTTTAGCTCTCCTTTTCAACCAGATATCCTATCGAAAACTCTTGCAATATGGAAACTCTGGAGATCATTGCAATAAAACTTCATTACTTGAAATAACCTAAGTGAGGCCTTTGTTTCTTGCATCCAAAAGTGCTTACCTCATGCAATTCTTAATGCCATAAAGATACACACATCCTTTCCTCTTAAGACTTTACTATTCGCTTTATAAAACTAGCAGACTTGCTGTGAAAGATTCCAGTAATAAAATTCTTCCCTTAATCATTAATAATACCTACATTTTTATAAGTATAAGACTAATGTTTGCTTTTAGAATTTCTAGTACTTAGCTGATACTAGAATAAATCATGTTGCTTCTAACTGAATTATGTCACGAAACTTTTTAGAGAAACTATGTTTTTGATACTCTCCAATATTTATTCTCTAAATAAGACAGGATAATATTTTGGGGTATTAATTTATGTTTAATTTTTCTCTTTCCATTCTCTTTACTAAGACAGTTAGCTGGCTGTGTGCTTCATCGCCTCAGTAGAGCTATGTAGCTTCATTGGACACAGTGGTAACCTATAAAATATCCAGCAATTTGTTTTCTAATATCTTAGAATATGAGAGAAAAATAGGTCCTGGTGGAAGCAGTGGGACTCCAGAGAGATAAAGCTCCAGAAGGCATCTCTAGATACAGTACCAGAGGCATCAACAATTCTGTTCACACGTGATCAGCGTATCCAAGTGACACCATAGGGAGGCAACAAATCTCCCAGACCTGATGGATGTCAAATTTGTGAAGTGTTGACTGTTGAACAGAGAGACTGCCTCACCCCATCCAACTAATAGACCCAGTGTGAGATTTGAGAATCTTGAACATGGTGTCAAGTTGAGGATTGGGTAGAAACTCCAACAATGACTAAGATTAAATTTGTTCTAATTTAATGGCATGTAAGCTAGATAGCTGAACTCAAATTAATTTAGAAAATAAGACAATACATTTTCCACATATCTTATCTTTTTAACTGAGATTTTCACTTTTTGTATAAATTATCAGAAGCCTATCATATTTATACCATAAAGTATAACTCTACTTTAAAATACATTGTACTGTTGATTTTGTGATACACAATTTAATCATATTTTTTAATGGGGATAGTAGGAAGCATTTAAAATAGTCAGTATTTACATAGTGTCTTTTATCCATGTTCACAGGGATATCAGCATTTTAAAGATGACACACTCACATCTTAAGCCAACACCATTATTTTGTTACACAGGATGCGTTAGTGCCAAACCTAGAATTAAGGCCTAAAGAAATGGGTTAATTTCAGAAAAATAAGATCTTAAGAAAGATCTCATTATACTTGGAGTGTCTAAAGATTTCTCAGAGCATGTTAGATTCTACAATCTTTCCTAGATTTCAAAGGTTCAACAGTTGATAGTTTCCTCTGTTTCTTTCTTCTCATGAGACCAAATGTTTTGGAGAAATGACCTTCTAATGTGGTAAATTGAGATCTAACTACTAATTACTAATTGTTATTGCAATACTTGACCTGATCTCTAGAGCTGGAAATCAAATTCTTGTCTCTGGAGTGTAACCAGATCTAATAGACAGTTTCTGAGTTGACGGAGAGAGAGCATATTAACAATTGAGTGACTTTTAAAGTGTTACCTTAATGAACAGCATTGGGTGTAATTTGTTTTGAACCTCAAACTAGGTGAATGGACTTTCCTTTTCACTGACAGTAGTAAAGTACAAAATTTCTCTATTCTTTTATTTAGAGTGGAAAAGCGTATTAGTGAAAAAAAGTATAAGAAAGTTCCCCATTGGTATATTTTTAATAGCTTCAAGCTGTTAACAGTTACATTGTCCCTAGGTATGGGGTGGCACATGTTATGGTTAACTGATTAGCACAGAGCCTCTTGACATCCAGACATTTTTCTGTAACTGGTATCAGCCATGAAAATGTATTTCCAAGCAATTAAGCCTTAACTCCTGCTGGTTTGGAAGCCAGGAACCTTCAAATTCCCATCCAAATTATTCAACACCTACCACTGGTAGAAAAAAAAAATACAACTTCATTAGTAAAAGCCACAAAGAAATCTATTGATACGTTTTTAAAGTTTCTTTAACATGGGAAAAATGCAAAAGTACTCACATTGTAAATTAGCCACACAACTCCAAAATGACCTCACTTTCTTTTTTCATAACTCTAAGGAGTTACTTTATGAGGTCTTAGATTTAACAACATACTCAAGAAGAATGTGGACAGCAAAATAAATATATGAAAGGTTACACGTAGGGGAGCAGAGAGAAACCAGGGCAAAAGAAGTACAAAACTGTGTAGTTTCTAGTTTTTTCAAAGTTCTATGTGAATGAGATATCCACTTGGCCATTCTAAAATTAGAACAATTGGATATTGAAGAAGTAGATATAGTATTTGCTAAGTGATTTCCGTTATGCTTATGGACAATTTCTTCCTCCCTTTCTCACTCTTCTAGAAGTTTGTCAAGCCCTGTAGAGACGTTTCTACATAAATCTGTTTTCTTGTCTCTTAAAACAGTAGAACAGAAGGGTAATGTGAGGTGGGAATGGAGAGGAGCTCTTATCAATAATACATAGGATTGGGGGACATGATAGGGGTATATGTTTTATCCTAGAGGATTGTAATATTGTTTTCTGTGCCTTATGAATCAATTTGTTCCAATATCCCATAAGCAGATTCACCTCTACAAAGGTAGCATTATTTTAATACATATGTGATAATGTTAGATGAACTAGACTTCACAACACGTTAGTGGGAACTGGAATGTGTAACTTTACCCAATTATTGATAATAAAATGCTCTGTTAGTGATTTTCCTTATGTTTTCTGTTCATATTAGACTCCTTGATAGTAGTTTGCTATTTTCATTCCATATGTAAACTTTAAAACTTCTTTTTTTGCTGAGGAAGATTCACACTGAGCTAACACCTGTTGCAAATCTTCCTCTTTTTTCACTTGAGGAAGCTTAGCCCTGAGCTAACATCTGTTCCCATCTTCCTCTATTTTATATGTGGGTCACTGCAACAGCAGGGCTGATGACTGTTGTAGGTCCACGTCCAGGATCTGAATCTGTGAACCTGGTCTGCTGAAACGGAGAGCACCAAACTTAACAACTAGGCCGCAGGGCTGTCCCCCAAAAGTTCTATTTTTGAATGAAGTCAAACCATTATAAGCCCTGCATAGGTAGATGACTTACTCTTTTTCTTTTTTAATGGTTCAAAGCTCTGCAGTAGAGTTGGTAGATGATCTAGGGCCATTATGTTAAACATTCTCTCATTTAGGTTTTAACTTTGGACTTTGAGTTGTTAGTCTTTTATTCTCACAATAATGACAAGTTATCATGTTTTCAGCTCTTCAAGTAGAAGTTATTATCTACACACTATCAAATTATCTCGACAACTTCCTGGGTAGATCTTTGATGGGTAAGAAAGGAGGACTAGCCAAGTAGAAGATCTGTAAGAAAACTACAACATTGAAATGCTCTCTGGAGAAGTAAATCCCTAGTTTAAGTGTATTTTCTCAATTGACTACCGGAACTTATATTTATGACATCAGCATGGAAACGATCCTCCCGAATGAGTTGACTGATCATTACAGGGTCCATCACAGCAGATTTGGAAATTTGCCAAAGTTTGTCATCTTTTCTCGCTTTCCCCATTGTTGCTTTTATCCATGCGACTCTAGATGTTTCAGAAAACTCTGTTAAAACCTACCAAAGGTCCTCTGTAGATCTTAAAAATACCGAAGAAGTGAGGACTCCTCTTCAGGAACTTAGAGTTCTCCTCAGGGAGACCAAACAAGCATACCAAATTTTAAGTATTAGCCTACCAAGAATAAAATGTGTCAAATAAGTAGTAAGAAAAATGAAGAATTAATAGGAGACCTCACTTACACATCATTGTCAGGGTAAAGCCTCACAGAGGAGATAGGATTTGAGTTCGGTGTTGGATGATGATTGGAACTGCCCCTGTGAAGCTTAATTCTAAGTACGTCGGGGGAAGATAGTAAGGGGCACAGAAATTATTTGAGATTTATTGTTATTATATTAACAAAGGAGAGGTTCATTGAAGCTTGATTGTAGAGGGCACTAAATATCAGTTTAAGGTGTTTCACTTTTTCCTGACAAAGAAAGAAGAATATTTAATTATTTTGAGCATGGAGAGTAACATGACAAATATTTTGCCTTACAAGCTTAATCTTCCAGAAGAGAAGTTTGAAGGGAAGACGATGAACGCAGGAAAGTCTCTGGCAGTATTCTAGGTATAGGATAATAAGGCTCTGAACTGGAACCGTGGCAGGAAGAATGGAAGAGAGGGGCTATTGGAAGAGGCCTTATCTGAGCAGAGTCTGTATGACTTGGTTATTGATTCTATGGATGAGACAGAGAAATTAACCAACTTGATTCTGAGGTTATGATTCTTTGCAACTGAGAAAATAATAATACCCTTAGAAATATAGAGGCATTATATATAATAGGGTGTTATGTTAAAACTGAGGTTTAATCACAATGATGTAAATTATTATGAACTCAATAAAAAAAAAACAAAATAAAAACTACCAAAGGAGAAAAAAATTGAGGTTTCAGCTAAGTACAGAGATACAATAGATGGTATATACAACATCATCAACGAATCTCATACTTAGTGATAACTGAAACAAGTCAGACACAAAGAGTACCTACTATATGACTCCATTTACATGATGTTCAAAAATAAGCAAAGCTAATATGTGGCGATAGAAGTCAGAATACATGTTAACCTTGGTGAATGTTGATGGAGAGGGGTAGCAGAGAATATTCTGAGGTGCTGAAAATGTACATTTTGGTCTGGATTGCATTTATATAGGTATATGTCTAAGTAAAAATTCATCAACTTGCACCCTTAAAGCTTGTGCATTTTACTGCATACAAGTATTCAGGCAAAAATATACAAAGAAGATGATTTATAAAGAAATGACAGGAAACTAATCAATAAAAACACTGTTTTCTAAGTTTTGTGGTGTTTAGAGTATTTACCATCATTTCAAATTTTTAAATTTCTGTCTCAGTCATAATAAATATTCACTTTGGGACCTAAATTAAAGAAGGTGGATAAGAGGTCTCAAATTCCAAAGGGAAATGCCCAAACTCAACTTGCAGATGTTCAAAGGATATCTGTGAAAACCACTTCCACGACTGTTGGATCCTTCAGCAGAACAAGGATATAGAGAGGAAGGATATATAGATGATAAAAACACTTAAAAATATATTTTTTAGAGCTATTACCATTCTATGAATCTCTACTCACTTCAAGTTGTGGGGGAGGGCGGCTACCTCCTTTGTACAAACTTAATTAGGAAATTTGCAAAGGATATAAACATGCATTTCACTGAGGAAGAGATACAGTTGGCAAATAAGCACATGAAAAGATGTTCAACATTATTAGCCATTAAGTAAATACAAATTAAAACAAGAATGAGATTTTAGTACATACCCTTAAGAAATAGAAAACAAAGAGGAAACCACCAAAGGTTACCAAAACAGACTAACTAGTAAGAAGAGCATTGTGTGAACCACATGAAGAAAGTGCATTAATGGCATGAACTGTATGGAATGCTGCCGATGGGTCAAGTAGGCTAAAAACTGAGAGTTAACCAATAGATGTGACTTGCTTCTGTATCAATCTGCCCAGCGGTGCCTTAACACATAACCACACAGTGCAGCAGATAGAATCTCTAGAAATAGGGGCTGATTGGGAGGTGCAGTTGTGGTGCTCCAGTGTGATATTGTAATTTATAATAAGAAATACGTTTGGTCTTTATCCCCATTTTTGGCACAGGGCTCCTAAAACTCTTGGAATTTCCTGGGTGATGAGAGCAGTAAAGGTGTCACATTAAAGAGCTGACTTTTGGAAAGCACCTAAGGATGGGAGTTTGTTGCCAGGAGAGCCAACCATGTAATTAGAGGTTTGGAATTTTCAGACCCAACCCCCAACATCCTGGAAGAGGAGACAGGCTGGAGATTGAGTTGAGTCAACCAATGGCCAATGATTTAATCAATCTTGCCTACATAACAAAGCTTCCATAAACCCCCAAAAGTTTGGGATTCAGAAAGCTTCCAGATTGGTTAATATTTGGAGATTCAGGGAGAATATTTGGAGATTCAGGAAGAGTGGTACACCTGGAGAGGGCATGGAAGGCCTCTGCTCTTTTTCCATACATATGTATCTTTTCCATCTGGCTGTTCCTAAATTATATCCTTTTATAATAAATGAGTAATCTAGTAAGTAGTATGTTTCTCTGAGTTTTGTGAGCCACTCTAGCAAGTTAATTGAAACTGAGGAGGGTGTTGTGGGAATCTCCACTCTACAGGGTCTTGTGACCGTCATCTGAAGATGGGGGGTGGAGAATTCTTGGGGGACTAAGTCCTTAACTTGTGGAATCTGATGCTGTCTCCAGGCAAATAGTGTCAGAATTGAGTTGAATTGTAGAACACCTGCCAATGTCCAAGAATTACTCGATGATATAGGGAAAACCACCGCCTACGTGTTGGAATTGGGTCCCAGGACTTTCATTCAGTATCCCAGAAGCTGCAACCTAACAACTGACTCTCTGGGGGAGAAAAAGTCCTAGTATGAAACATTCACTGATTTCCTTGGTATATACCATTACCTTGACCTACCTCAAACTACCAAAATGATGTCATTGAACATTGAGTTGGGGAAAGAGATGCATCAGCTCTAGCACACTAACCCCAGCACACAATGTAGAAAGATGCAAAGCCATCAGTCATTAAGTCTACCATTAAAAACAGCTCGTTCGTTTAAGCGAAGTTCAAGGTAGTGTTTTCCTATGGTTCTCTCAAGTAGTAGGTATATGTCAAATCTATTGACAAATATTTCCATTTTATAATGAAAGGAACATTAACCCTATTCATGTGCTAGATGTGATAACAAATAATGCTTCATTCCATTCTCCAGTCTTGACAAACGTTCACATATTTATTTCTAACTGTTTGGAACTACTATTTTCAGATGCATATCTGCAGAAAGAAAGAGTTTTATGTTGGTGATACTTTTTTTTTAACCAGTTTCATTATGTGTCTTTTAGAAAGAAAACCTCCTCCATCATTACTGTAGCAATAACAACAGAGCACGCTTTTACTTTAGAAAGGTCATCGTGAAGTTGCATTTGGAATCTCAGGGAGGAGTAACCTACGAGAAAACTTTCATGACCTCTTTCCATAGGTCGCGTCTTTTTTGAAAAGTGATTCTAAGATTACAGAGCATGATATAGAAATAAGTTTGAAAAACTTCAGCATAACAAAAACATGTTGCACAACTGATTTTGTATACCTTGCCTCAGTTTCTACATATTCTTTGAGAGCACCTTCTAGTCTCAATTGTTCCTGACCCTCTTTGGAAAATCATAAGCTAAAAATTGGGTAAGAACTGAAGGAAGTGTGACCTAGATATCCTTGACTCAACTATCTAAAACT
This sequence comes from Equus przewalskii, assembly GCF_037783145.1. NCBI lineage: Eukaryota > Metazoa > Chordata > Mammalia > Perissodactyla > Equidae > Equus > Equus przewalskii. The sequence goes on from NC_091854.1 coordinate 17,879,673, forward strand.
AACTATCTCAGGTTACAATTTGTGAAAACAAGTAATCATCTAGTTTCCCAAGTGGTTTTAGTTATGAAAAACTGGTATGATTGGTAAAGCAGCAATTTCTTTTGAATTTTAAAAATCCAAGTCAAAAATATATATTATTTCAAATTATATCTTTTCAAAGTTTTTGTATAACTAGGTTTTATATTTGCCCGGGGAAAAAGAATAGTTTACCATGTTCTAAGTAGTTCTCCAGGAAAAATAATTTTAAATTCTCTGTAAAACTAGATGACATGAAAGGAAATATGCCCAATCACTCACTCGTGGTTCTAGGAGGAAGCAGGAAAAAAAACAAAGAAAGCAGGACAAGTTTTTCCAATATTTTTTCCTACAATAATGCCATTTCAACATTTCATTAGCGAGAGTCACTGTTGGTACTCAGAATTATGAATGTGAAATATTTTGTCATAAAATTGATTATTTCTTTCTTCTTACATTTACATGTGGTGCTGAGAAGTTTCTGAGCTTCCTGGAAATTCTATGAAGAATTTAGATATTCCAGTAAAATTTCGAAATACTGAAGCTTCTGATAATAAAGCAAGCTTAAGTTAAATAAGCATCAGCCTAAACAATTTCAAATTTTCCATTTGTTTCATAATGCTTTGTTTTAAGTATCATGCACACACTGCCTTTTTTTCTGTAAATATTTTAATTTCCTTTCTTTTCCAGAATGGGCTGTATAACCAAATTTCCCTAATAAGCTTTGGTGAGAAATAGCTAATGAAATAAGACATTACAGTGCTATGCAATTGCTTAATAGTGATATTTTTGTTATTAAAACATCTATATTGCATTCTCTTTAACGTTTAAGGATCCTTGCCTCATTCTGTCAAACTACCTCACACTATTCTCATTATTTCTTAGAGCAACACAATGAGATTTTAAAGAGGCAACCAGTACTATTTTATTTCAGTAATGGGAGAAACTGAGGCAAAAAGAGTATAAACTTGGGGTCATCCAGTGGCATATTGGTCAAGTTCCTGTGCTCTGCTTCGGTGACCTGTGGTTCGCAGGTTTGGATCCCAGGCATGGACCTAGCGCTGCTCATCAAGCCATGCTGTAGTGGCATCCTACATAAAAAAATAATAGAGAGAAAGATTGGCACAGATGTTAGCTCAGTGACTATTTTCCTCAAGCAAAAAGAGGAAGATTGGCAAGAGATGTTAGCTCAGGACCAATCTTCCTCAGACACACACACACAAAAGAGTATAAATGCATCACACAGCATGTTGGTGGCAGACCCGAGGACAAAACCAACATCTGTAATTTTTCTGCCAAAAACATACTCTAAAAATGGAAGAAATTGCTGTATCTCAAACAAAAAAAAAATGGATAAAAAAATGATACAGTAATAAAATATCACAATTGCTGGGTGTTGTAAGGAATAATTAGTGTTTTTAAAAAATGTCTATAAGATTTATTCATTGCTAACAATACATTTATTCTTTAACAACTGTATAGAGACTTTCTAGTGTTTAGATGTAGAGTAACCACAAAACAACAGATTATGAGAAAAAGCACATATAAAATGAACACATCATCTTGAGTTACTTAATTTTACATCTCAACTTATAAATTATCACTTTGTAAAACAATTACATTATTTTCCCAACCCCTCTCAAACACACATACATGAAACTAATCCCTTTGCTTAACAGGACTTTAAAATAAAATTTAAATTATTAATTGACGCTTATGGATAAACAGAAACACATCTTCACAAAGTGATCAACAGATAGTAGTGGATAAGCTTAATCTAGTTTCTATTTTAGTGCAAAATATAATGCCTGAAATGTCCAGTTTAGGTTGAGCGCTCTGTGAGACAGTCTGTCTACTGCTGTGTCTTGATTAAGGACTTGTTAACAAAGCGCTGTGGGCTGTTCACTTAAGAGAAACTGCCTCGTCCTGCTGGACATTAATATCATACACATGATAAAAGAGTTTCCTTAGAGTCTTTCTTGCGAGTTAAATCACCTGTATTTCCCATATTTTCCAGGGCTGAAAGCTGAAAATCCTCATAACTGATAAGTGGGTAGACTGTGGAAGTTTATTGTAGAAACTCTCTGACAATAAACACATGCAATCCTTTCCAATTTGATTCTACTTTATTTATGAAAACTCAATATTGTTTCTTCAAAATGTCCTGGTTTCATTTCCTCCTTCTTGGAAAGCACTTATATTTTATTTAATCAGCATTACTGAAGCATTGTTATTCTCTTACTCTTGTTAGTTTGTTGTGGGAATTTGTTTTTGGAATATAAAATAATTGTACTTCTTACGAACTTAGCATTTTAAATGTTATCAAATAGTTTGCCGTTATCTATGAATTTGGAAATATGATAGAATACATTATTTTTAGCAAAATTTTTACCTTTTTTATACAAATGGGGGTTGCATTTCCTTTGCTTTTGTGATATCATCAGATATGATTTCTTGTTGGGATTTCACATTTACTTTTAATTATTTTTGTTTACTTGTTTAAAAATTAGAACTAATTTCACTTATTTGCTCATCTTTAGTTTACTTGCACACTTCATTTCATGCCACAGCAGTGATTTTTTTTATTGCGGTTAAGAAAAAAAATACATAATGTGATCTACCCTCTTAAAATTTTAAGTGTACAATACAGTCTTGGTACTATCAGGACAATATTGCACAACAGATCTCTAGAACTTTTTCGTCATGCATGACTGAAACTTTATACCCATTGAAGAGCAGCTCCTCATTTCCACCTCTCTCCTCTTGCCATTTATCTCCTCTTCTCTGCTTCTATTTTTTGTTTCACTTCCTTTTAGGCCTCCCTGTGGCTTTTATACCCTTCAGTTTTCCGATACTTGTACACCCCCTCTGCCCTTTCAACACTATTGGAAACTTCCAACCCTCCTATTGCTGCCATCATTCTCACAAGAATTTGTTAAGTCTTATTTCTCTTGGATATTATTATGAAGATCAAGGTTAACAAGTGAGAACAAGAGCTGGAAGAGTGCAAAACCTGTGAGTTGACACTGGAAAGAGCAATTGAAAAACATAAATCTAGGAACAGTGAAAAGAATGGATCAAGAGTATCAAGAGCCAATGTGGACTTGGCAAAAGGTGGAGGTTTTGAGATTTTTAGAGAGATTTTGGAAATGAAAGTTGAAAATATTTTGTAATGCAGAATTAATCAACTCCTTTTTGGAATTTTTCAAGGGAGACTAAAATCAAGATTCAAATTGCTTCAATTTGGTTTTAGTTGATAGTTTATTGTTTCTGGAATTTGGATAGCTATCTATATTTGGGGGGGCAATTATTGGGGATTTTACGTATAAGGTAATTTACTATATCTTCTACAAGTATACATGAATCAAAAACTTACTTTCACAATTACCACCAAACTGTTATTAGGCAAAGAATGCAAGTTGATAAAAAAGACCATAGTGTTTCCTGGAATGTGACAGCATTATCGGAAGAAGTTTCAGACAATTCTTTGAATTATACTTTTGAAGGGCAAAGAGATAATCAGGAATGGAAGGTGCAAAAGGAGAGCTAAACTTTTGATGTTTACTAAGTTAACACAATCCAATACAGTCCCTCACAGAATTGTGAAATTTTTTTAACCCATCTTCCATGGACTCTCATTTTCATAGAAGGTAGAATCCTAGTGGATGGAAATACATCAAAAGCAGATGCTTCTGTCCCACGTCCCTTCACAGAGAACTGACGCCGTGAGTACTTAGGTGCCGTTGTAGGATTCTTAACTACTTTCAACCAATAGAGGGTTATGCTGTCAGAAGACTAAGAAGGGAAGAAGTGATGGGAACAAAGAACAATAGAAAGTCAGTACTGGGGCCCTGGACATTTATCTATGATTTTCTTCTCTCTCATAAACTTACATACACACACACTTGGCAAAATTCATTAAATTGTCCTGTTCTTGAATCTGTACAACTGAATTCTTGTCTGTATCTTTCCCCACAATTCTTGAATTATCTTCATTGATACATGTGGCAGGCCTTGTAAATCACCTACCCATTATCTATTCACAGCTTCTTCCTTGCTAACAAGATGCTCCTATTGTTGTATACAGCAATATCCATGACTGGCTTACCTGGTATGTAGAAAACATGACAATCATGTCTTTCCTTCTTCAACTTCCCTGGCTATTTGACCAAATATCTCTAATGGGGGTAATAGCATATATTTATGGGAAGCTTCTACTCTGTTAATAAAAAGGAATGATTGCTGCTGGCACTGCCCATTACCATGTTTTCCTGTGTTAAATTCAGATATGATAATGAGATGTCTGAACTGGAGCACTTATCTTGCAACAACAAGGTGACAAATGTGAGGAAAGCCAATGAGTCAATGACCATCTGGTGGAAAGATAAGAAGAACCTGGTTCCGTTAGTGTAAACCCCTGTATATGTAGCCTCCATGTAGGCCACTAGAATGGTCCCTGAGGGACTAGGAGCATGGGAAATGGGTGTGAACATGAAAGTCATGCTGCTTACTTTATCATGATTAATAAATCCTTTCTTTCTGACCTAGAGTCTCATGTTTTCCACCAGCACCCAGAATACTGTGGCAGATTAATTTGTTAACTTGAAAGTAGGGTAAAATATCAGACACTTCAGAGTTCTTGACACTAAGTACTATGTTGTAAAGTTTTCTTCATGTTGCCATGTGTACATTTAATTCATTATTTCTAATTGTTGCCTAATAGCTCTCATAATGTTGTATAAACAACTTTGTATATGGATTTGTGAGAGAGTAATTATTGTTTGTTTGTTTAGGAGGTTGTTATAAAGCCAAGAATAGTACTGCTATAAGTACATATATATACTTAATTTGTGCTCTAGGGCCAGAAGGGCTGCGTCAGTCTATACTGCCACCAGCAATTCATGTACATATCACCTTCAATATTTGGCATTATTCAGTTTTCTATTTTTTTGCCAATATAACTATCATAAGTTATGTATCATTTTAGCTCTAATTTACATTTCTTTTATTACTAATGATTTTGAGCATCTCTTCATCTGCTTCTTAGCTTTTGGGATTTCCTCTGTAAATTGCCTGGACACATCCTTTTGTTTGCAAACTCTGAAAAAAAAAACCCACTTAATCCTCTGCTAGAAATCACACTAAAGATTACCCTTCCCTGAATTGGTCCTCCTATTTAAGCACTTTGTATAATGTACTTGACTCATTTCACTCTTTGGACCTAATTTAAATGTCACCCTTCACCTAGGCAGATTTTTTTTGTTGGTACTACAATATTACTAGGTTGTGCAAATCTATATTTTGATGTGATTCTTAGTTCCTAATAACAAGAACCATTCTTTGTTCAGAAAAAGAAAAAGAAAAGTGTGATTGCCTTGAAGCTGATAAAGAGGGATATTATGTCACAACTTCTTGGGTTGGATCTCAACTCTCCTTTAATTTAGAAGACTTCTGTAGTAGCGGCCATTGCCTCTCAAAAGAGGAACCTGGGAACCAGAGAGAAGTATGATTCCCTTAAGCCATTCCCTTTCACTTGCATATGAAATACCCTTGGCCACAGCAGAGACTCTGGCACTTTAATAGAAATAAACTAACAATGGACAGTGGAGACTTACCTAGCAATATTTGTTGGAGCCAGCTTAGCTTGAGAACTTCTCAGGCAAGGATATGCTTCATTTACCTTTGTCCACTCTGATGCCACATTGTTTGGCATCAGAATGAATGGGTAAACAAATCAAAGATTGTTATTCTCAAGATTCTTACTTCTTAGATACAACTTTATAGTAGTTCTACTCTAAAAGCAACGAAGTCTGAAAGTTAGACTGTGCTGGGAGGCATACTGCTGGGTAGTTTCTTATTTGTTTATAGAAGTTACTGGAATATTAGAAGTAGGTAAGTTTAAATACAGAGTCTAACATCAATTTTTCTAAATCAGGATGTTTTGCAAGGAGCTGAGTCCCATCCCCTGCCCCCTTTTTAATCAAACTTACACATTCATGCATTGAAGGCAGTTTCCAATTATCTATGGGTGTGGTTAGGTAGTTGAATTGAAAGATGTGAGGCAAGGGAAGGAAAAAAGAGGAGAGGTGCAGGTTGAGGCATGTAGAGAAGCTAGCCTGGAGAGAAGCAGGATATTCTGGTTTGGGCTGGAGAGGAGAATGGAGGGGGTAGGATAAGTATAATGATTTACATATTTTGACCAGAGTTTAACGTTTGCATAGAAGAGTGGTAGAAGATAAATTCAGAATGTTATCTTATAGAAGTATTATAGACAACTAAAAATGATGTAGGACCTGGGGAGTAAGTGCAATGCTGTGAGCAGCAGAGCGATTTAATAAGAAGTATGTTTGAGAATTTCATTCTGGCCCTTTCCTGCAGTGTGAGTTTATGTGGAGTAGAACTGGTAGCAAGGAGACCGTTTGACAGATTGTGGTCATTGTCCTGCTGTCAGGGCAGAAGTAGTCAAAGTACTGAGGATGGAAATAAAGGGATGGCAGATGCTGTGGAATTTGGAAGTTCTCAGATGAAGGCAAAAGGAGAGAGAGAGAAGAATTTATGATGACTTCTATGTTTAAGTCTGGGTGGCTGAGAATATGGTGGCTCTATAAAAAAAGAATCAGAGAGAACTATTTTTATAAGTAAATAGTTAAGTTTGATTTAGTATCAACAATATTCATCATGGTGATAAGATAGCTGAATGTAGATACTTATCTGGCCTTTAAAGACATTTATTCTGGATAACAAATAAATAGAATGATTGGGCTAGGTTCACAAATTAGATAAACATTAGATTAGAATTGACAATTAATCTGTGATCAAGGATAAGTTTGCTGAGGAAAAGGTAGAAAGAAAGAAAATAAACTCTTTGGGAAATACCCTTATTTAGAGATGAAAACACCTCTTTATCCCATCTTTTGTGAGAGAGATTGTCTTATAAAACACCGTGTCACTGAACCACTAAAGGAAAATTGTACTCAGCATTGACGAAATATTTTCCTGGTCAAATTCAGTGAGATTTCATCAAAGGATATTTTAGTCATGGAAACAAAATTTAGCAGCGGAAATGTTTTAGAGTGAGGGATATTACACAGTACTGTTTTTGCAGGAGAACGAGAAATCAAATTATTGGATTAGATTTGAAACAAATTTAAGCCATCATAAAATTTATATAATCAAAACTATAAATTAATCTCTCCCTTTATTTTTGGAGACTTGATAAACTCTATTAGGTAGTCGCTGTGGGTGGAGAGGAGGAGGGCTAGTTAGCAGTTATGGAAGAATATGTTATTCATCAATCTGTTGTCTTTTTATCCACAGCTAGTCATATGAAATGCAGTTTTACAAAGAACAAGGCCGTCTGACTCTCAAGGGGATATTCCAAGGCCAATTGAAAAGGTTAGTTTTACTAATTTATTCAACACTTATTCTCAAAAGGCTTACCATGTCTCAGATACTCCTAGACACAGCAGACAGTGATTCTTAAAGTTTTATTGGTAGAAATATTCAATAATAGAAATTTATAATTGAAATTTATTGGTAGAAACCTGCCTAAGTTGTTGAAAATTCAGATTTACAGCATACCTCGAACTCTTTGATGAAGAAATTTTTCGTTGTAAGTCATAGTGGTACCTGTAATTCCACATTTTCTAGTGTGCATTCTTGGATGATTCTGATAGAGGTTTTCTATGGGAAGAAACATGAAGGCAAATAAGGCACAGGCCCCGCCTCCAGTACCTAATACGGAAAGCAAACAGCAAACTAGTAAGTGTTACAGAATGGGATTCTTTAGAAACATCTATATAGAAGTGTGTGAAAGGTATGAGTAGAAATATGCAATCTACCACAGTAGGGGCAAGAGGAGGGTATTACCAGTTATCTTCACTGTAATCACAGAAGTGACTCATGTGTTTGTCTTTTATATGCATATCCACCATGGAGGTCAAAGTGGAACATAATCTAAGCAAAGTGATCAGGAACACCAAAACCATGGAAATATATACCAGAAATGTATACTACTAATATACTAGTCATTGAAAACCTTTTGCGTGTTTTTAATTTGGGTTGTGGTAAAAGATGAGAGATGTCATTTTAAGAAGTTAGGATTCATGCTGTAGGCATGGGAAGCAATTGAAAGATTGGAGGCAAAGTAGTGAATATTATCAGAGCTGTATTTCAGAAAGCCTGTGGCAACAGAGTGGAAGAAGATGTTCTGGAAGGCAGGGAAGTGACCTGGGTAAGGTTGAGGTAATCTAGACAAGAAGCCATTGTAGTTTGAAAATATTTTAATGCGTCAGTTCAATCCTTGCTAAGAACCATACTAAGGTCATAAGAACCTCTACGTCTACTAAAAGATAAAAGATAATTTGCTTTAGGAATTTGATTAGGCAAATGCTTTTTAAACTTATTCGAAAAATTGTTCTCAAACAACAACTTTTTCCCAATAACCTTCTCACAACCGTAACAGTTAAACACAGAACAATGGAGCTGCTGTGCTTCTGGCGGGCATGATAGGAGGTAAAGACTTTCCCCATGGCATGTCTTCATCTCAGCTCCTGACACGGCTTTTTAGGAAATTTCATGAAATATTAGGGTTGTGAAATAGTCTGAAATGACAAGATTAGACATACTACAGGCATTTTAAAGTTTTATTATTTAGACTATTATTTAGATCATAAATTAAGATGACCACAGCAACATTGTTTTAAGAATGGAAAGATGAGTGTAACGGAAACTCGTTTCTACAGGTTTCATACACATATGGAATATATATTCCACATAAGATGTGAGGTGTAAAGTTGACTAAAAAGGCAGAGGTAGGGTACTGTTAACTGTTTTCATGGAATTTAAACATTACAATTTTAGACCAACTCAGTTTTACATTTAAAATGGACTGAATTGTGAATAAAATATTCTGTCTTTCCACGTCTTTATCATGTTTAATAAATATGGATTCCACCAGCTCCAGTCTCAGAAACAAATCACTGCTATTTTCTCTTAAGCCTTAGTCTTTTTTGTCTTTCTGTGTAACACTGTACTATAATAGCCTAATCATTCTCAACTCCTTTGGTATTTATTGCAAGGACATTAATTCTGATGGGCTCATTTAGTATTAATGTGGATGTCATAAGTACTTCAGCAGGAATAGGATTTCTACTGGAATTCAGCATTAATTAGCCAGATCATTACTTCAAAGTGTTACTCTTTCCCTTCAGAACAGCTGCACTTCAGCATCCTCCTTGCAAAGTACATCAAATCTCTTTCTCTTAGAAGGGACACTTCTAAGTACTTAAATCTATTGAGAGAAAGTTGTGGAAGTGAACACGACACAATAGACAAGGTGTGGCAATTCCTAGACAACTGATTAGTACCAAGCTGATGTTTTAATTGAGTTTCTGTGGTCCCTACAATAGCTTGAAGTGAGTAAGGGACTTGATTGCTCTTTAAATTTCTCTGGAGCATAAAGAAGCAACAGCATAAATAAAAGGTTTAAATAAGTCCTTCAATTTTTCATTGGAAAGTTAAAAGAAAAATACATCCCAAACCATAGCAATTGGTGCATTAATCAGGGACTGTCTCGGACTGGAATTACTTGTATATTCATAACTGAAGGTAGTTTTTAACACTTAAAATATGTTTTTGAATGTAGTGGTACTTGTCTGAAGAAATATAAATTTCTTATGTTATTGTAATTTTACTACATTATTGTAACATGCTTTTTGATATCGTAGAAGAGTTATTTTTATGTGTATCCATGGTGCCAAGGTCAGCCTATTATTCATTAAAATATCCAGGTAGTTGTGTCTTAACTTCCTATATTATTGGGATGTCTATCACATTATATATCTTTATGAAAAGAATTGACTTGATAAAATGAAAAATTATTTTAGACTCATATAAATGGGAGGGTAAATTCACTTTTCCCTCCAGTGACCTGTAAGTAACTAATTCTCTAAGCATTATGGCATTGTAGCAATGTCTTTTTAAAAATTCTGCGTTTTATTTAAAGCAAGGGCCACTCTTCCACTGCCACCTAAGAATGACATTTAGATTCCTAACTTAACTATACTGATTACTGCTTTAGTTTCAAAATAATTCTAGGTATTCTTTTTACAAAATCATCTTTGTTAGATTTACTTTCAAGTTTTCTATGACCTATCAATGACCATGATTAAAGGAACTTATCAATTCTAACAAGTGGTAACCATTTCGCTTATGCTACAAAAATCCCAAAACAAATTTCTAAGTCAACTGAAGGCAGAGTTTATAAATTCCTTAATAAATTTTCTAACCGGTAAACTAACAAACTATTTGATATTGTTTAACACAGAGTAACCATCTTGATTTTGAAATACTTTCAATTTAGAAAGAGGTTGGATGGTACAGTGAAAAGAACACTAGACGGAGTGCCAGACTGGCTAAATTCTGATTCTGGATCTACCACTAATTGCTTAAGCTTACGGGTCATCATTAACCGTGATTAAACCTCATGTCTCCTCTTGGTAACAGAGAAAGGACCAAGATTCTAGGATCTACTCAGTTCTAAAACATTGTGATAGATATTACCAGTGACAATTTCATTCTGATATTTAAAAATATTATGAAATCTTTCATGGCATATGTTTCTCCATATTTGGAATTGGAAGGCTTCTTTTGCTTCTTAAAAATGAGGACAGATTCACCCATAACACTTAGGATCCAAAGCCTTTTGAGAGGAAATTCTGTAAAAACGTTTCCGCTTTCTTTCAGTTATTGCTCTGTTCAGCTTTTCACTCAATTCATTCTTACCTTTCCTACCTCTGAATGCTGAATGCCTCAGTTTCCCCTCTTAGGACCACCTCTCTTTTCTCTTTACATTCTCTCCTTTGGTAATATCATCTGTTCTCAAGGAGTTGATTACATTTTCATGTTGACAATTACAAAATATATTTCTCCAACCTCAAATTTTTCTAGAACTTACTTAATATACAGCAGTCTTTTTTACTCCTCCAGCTGAATTGCTTTAATAGAAATCTCAGATTGACAAGACCCAAACCAAACTCCTAATTCTCAAACTAGTCTCACCTCAATCTTTCCTGTCGCATAAAGTGGCACCTCTGTTCATACAGCTACACCCTTTCTCTCATATCACACTTTCAATCCATCAACAGATATTGAAAGGAGGTAAGAGATCAACACTGAAGCTTGAAAAAAACAAAAATATTGAGATAAATTTAAAAAGCCAATTTTGAAATCCTTTTAATATCTGTTGAAGAAACAAAGATTGGATAGATAGCTTTCTGGAAAGGAAAGAGCTATTTCAAGCTATGTGGATGATTGTCTTTGAATTTTTTTCCTGTGGGGTCAATTGCGTGGCCCAGGCACTGGGCTACTATGGTGTGTGTGGGGGTGGGGCAAGGAGGGCAGAGGAGAATACTGAGAAACCAGAGGGGCTTTTACATTCCCTCAAGACTTGTATGACAAGTTTGGAGACCTGAAAGGGTCGTGGGCACATGGCTAATTTTCCCTAGAGAAGATTTGCTGAAATCTGAGACTGTGCACAGAACACAGTCATGCTGAAAATGTCCACAAGCCAGAAAAATGCACCTCAAAGTCTCATGCTGTTTAAGAAGCAAATGCCCACCATGGAGAGGTGGCCTTATAAATGAAACAGCCAATTAATACAAGACTTGGAGGGAGAGAGAAATTACAACTAAGATTTGTATTCCTTTTTCCTAGGGGCTCTTACAGCATCTGGTACAGCTAAGGGTGCATATCCACGCTTGACTCTAGCAGAAGACCTTCTTGGAAACAGATAAACCAAGAGTGACTTTGCCATTCACAATGAAATAGCTTAAATCACATGACAGGTCTTCCTATCAATAAATTTGCAAATTTTGAAACTGCACGGGGCAGGAAGATAAAGAGCTGGGGTTGAAGCCTCTTAAACGTAGAATGGAATATTCTATACAATTATTTGGGACTAAGGAGCCAAAGAATCAAAAGGCCCACAATTAAAAGGAACAAAAAGTAAACTATAATTAGACATTTACCCAATCTCCAGCCAAAATCCAACCCACCTCCATCCCCAATTAGGCTGCAGGGAGAGCCCTTCTACCTTATATATCCTCCTAAAGAGAAGTGCAATTGTCCGTTGTGGAAGAAACATCATGTGGAAGATCCTCACCCTTTTATTATATAGTATCTGAGATTTAATCAATAGTAGATTGAATTAATGGTTCAATCATTAATAGTTCATTTTACAGCTACTATAAGAGAAGCAAATGAAGAGAAACCAAATATATAAAAGAGAAAATCAACAGACACCATAGACTGTTCTTTGAAAAGATTAATAAAATTGATTAACTGCAAGCAAGACTAACAAAAAGGAGTGGATATATAAATTTCCAGTATCAAAAGTGAAAAGGAGAATATCACTACAGATCCTATAGACATTAGAAACATAACAAGATATTATGAACATCTTTAGAAATTTAGATATTTATAAGATATGACAAATTCACAATAATAAATTTGATAATTCATATAAAATGCATAAATTCTTTGAAAATACATATTACCAAAAGCTAAAATAAGTACACATTTGAATAGTTTATCTTTTAAAAAAATGTGAAGCTGTTGTTAAACACCGTGCCACAAAGATGCCAGCAACAGTAGTCTTCAGTAACAAAGTCTTTCAAAAAGGTGAAGAATAATGACCAGTTTGACACATATGTTTATAGATAACAGAATAAGAGTGAAAACTTTTCAGCTCATATTATGAGACAAAGACAAGGCCAACATAAGAATATTATAGGAATAAAAAATTACGGATCATGAAAAATTCTAAACAAAACATTAGCAAATGGAATCTGGTAACATGGAAAAGAGAGAGATACATAAAACCAAGCAGAGGTTAATCCAAGAACACAAGAGTCATTTAAACATTCAAATGTAATTAATGTAATTAATCACCATAATGAAATAAAAGAGAAAATCATTTGATCATCTTCATAAATATGAAAGATTGGATAAAATTCAAAACTCATTTTTGAAAATATCTTTTAAACTAGGAACAGAATAAAACTTGTTAATCTGATGAAGGATATCTACATACATCTACTGCCAAAGCAGTTTCTTAATAAATGTTTCCCCTTTAAATCTGGATATCTACTATCACTAGTCCTACTCGACATTATACTCACAGTCCTAGCTAGTGCAATTAGGCAAGAAAATAAAATAAAAAACATAAAGTTTTAAATGGGAAAAAATTTTATTGTTCAAAGATGATTTGATTGTGTCTAGAAAATATCAAAATACAGAAAAACTATGGAATTTTTAAGCAAATTTATTAAGCACACTGGCCAATATGAAAATAAAATAATATATTTATATAACTGCAATAAATAGACAATAAAATTTTAAAAAGATATCACAGTAGAATAGAAATCCTTCAAATACCAAGGAATAAATGTAACAAAATATGTGTAAGGTCTCTACATTGACTACTGAAAATTAAAGAAACTAAATACCTAAATGTATGTAAAAATATACCATATACATGGATCAAAAGACTCAATGCAGTAAAGATGTCAAGTGAAATTTCTCAATATGAATCTATAGATTCAACACACTCTCAGAGAGTGTGGAGTCACAAACCACCGATGATTTTTCCCCAGGCCTTGAAATTTAATGCCCAGCTGAATTTCAAAATTGCTTGGAACCAATGACTGTTTTCTTCCTTCCATTTTCTCCCCTTTGAAATGGGAATACCTATAATTGGAATCCTATGCCTCTCTCATCATTGTGTTTTGGGGATCAGATCGCTTGTTTCTTGAGTTTCACAGGTCCATAGATATAGGAAAATTTTGCCCAAGTCTCTTGTACTCAGAGACTCACTGATACCTGATTTATATGGCGAAATTTGAGACTTCTGAGCTAGTGAGATTTAAGTGAGATTTTTGGAGTTTGAGTTGATGTTGCAATATGTTGTCATTGGGTATGTCAGGATGGGGTGAATGTCTTTTACACATGGGGCCTGCAAATCTTTGTGGGCCAGAAGATAGACCATGGTAGGCAGAATAATGCTCCCCCACAAAGCAGTCTACATCCTAATTCTCAAAAACTGAATATGTTCCCTTACATGGCAAAAGAGACTTTGCAGATGTGATTAAAGTAAGGATTTTAAGATGGGAAGATTGTGTCTGGGTAGACCCAATGTGGTTACTAGGGTTCTTATATTAGAATTCTCAGAGTCAGAGAGAGACCTGAGAAAGTTATGCTGATGGCTTTGAAAATAGAAGAAGGGGCCCTGAGCCAAGGCATGTTGGCAGCCTCTAGAATCTGGAAAAGACAAGGAAACAGAGTCTTACCAAGAGCTTCCAGAAGGAATGCAGCCCTGCTGACACACTGATTTTTGCTCAGTAAGACCCATTCCAGATTTCTGCTCTCTAGAACTATAAGATGAAAAATTTAATTTCTTATGTTTTTTTTTATTGTGGTAAAAATCACAGGTCTTCTCTCACCAATTTTTAAGTATATGGTACACTATTATTAACTATAATCACAGTGTCATGTAGCAGATCTCTATGACTTTATCATTTTGAGTAATTGAATATAACCGTTAAACAGCCACACCGCATTTCTCTCCCCCTAGCCTCTGGAAACCACTAAACCACCATTGTATGTTCTGCTTCTATGAGTTTGACTACTTTAGTACCTCACGTAAGTGGAACCATGTAGTATCTGTCCTTTTGTGACTGGCTTATTTCACTTAGCATAATGTCATCAAGATTCATCCATGATGTCACCTAAGACAGTATTTCTTTCTTTTTTATGGCTAAATAACATTTCATTGTATATTTGTACCACATTTTCTTCATCATTCACTCATCTTTTAATATATACACTTAGGTCACTTCACATCTTGGCTGTTGTGAATATTCTTACAATGAACATGGAAATACAAATATCTCCTCAAAATCCTGATTTTGATTCTTTCGGATAAATGCCCAGAGGTGGAATTGCTGGATGGATCATATGGTAGTATTATTTTTAATTTTTTGAGGAACTTTCATTAAGTTCCATAGCAGCTGCACCATTTTACATTCCCATCAACACTGCATCACATTTCTAATTTATCCATTGCCTTGCTGACACTTGTTATCTTCTGTTTTATTTTTTGTAAATAACGAGCATTCTAACAGGTGTGAGGTAATATATCATTGTCCTTTTGATTTGCATTTCTCTGATGATTAGTGATGTTGAGCATCTTTTCATGTACCTGTTGGCCGTTTATAAGTCTTTGAAAAAATGTCTATTTAGGTTCTTTGCTGATTTTTTAATTGGATTATTTGATTTTTTGCTATTGAGTTATATGCATTCCATGTATGTTTTGGATGTTAACCCCTTATCAGATACGTGGTTTGCAAATATTTTCTGCCATTCCATGGGTTGACTTTTTATTTTGTTGATGATTTCTCTTGTTTTGCAGAAGCTTTTAAATTTGATGTAGTCCACTTGGCTATTTTTCCTTTTGTTGCTTCTGTTTCTGGTGTCAAACTCCAAAATCATTTTCAAGACCAATGTCAAATAGCGTTCCCTCTATATTTTCTTCCAGGAGTTTTACAGGTTCAGGTCTTATGTTCAAGTCTTTAATTCATTTTGAGTTGATGTTTGCGTATCGAATAAGATAGAGTCCTAGAGTCCTAGTTTCACTCTTTGTATATGGCTATCCGTTTTCCCAGCTCCATTAATTGAAGGGATCATCCTTTCCTCATTGCATATACTTGGCTTCTTTGTCAACAATTAATTGACCATGTATGCATAGGTTTATTTCTGGGCTCTTTATTCTGTTTCATTGATCTATGTGTCTATTTTTATGCCAATACCATATTGTTTCGATTACTATAGGTTGTGATACAGTTTGAAATCAGAAAGTGTAATATCTTTAACTTTGTTCTTCTTTCTCAAGATTGCTTTGGTTATTTGAGACTTTTCTGGTTCCATACAAATTTTAGGATCATTTGCTCTATTTCTGTGAAAAATACCATTAGAATTTTGATAGGAATTGCATCGAATCTGTAGATCACTTCGGATATTATAGATATTTTTATAATTTTAATTCTTCCAATCCATGAACATGGAATATCTTTCCATCTATTTTTGTCATCTTCAATTTCTTTCATCAGTGTTTTATAGTTTTCAATGTAGAGATATTTCACCTCCTTGGATAAATTTGTTTCTAGATATTTTATTCTTTTTGATGCTATTATAAATGGGATTCTTTTCTTAATTTCTCTGATAGCTTGTTAGTAATGTATAGAAGCATAACCAATTTTTGTATATTGGTTTTGTATCCTGCAACTTTACTGAACTTGTTTATTAGCCTAACAGTTTTGTTGGTGGAGTCTTTAGGGTTTTCTACATATAATATAACGTCACCTAAAAACAGAGACAATTATACTTCTGCCTTTCCTATTTGGATGTGTTTTCTTTCTTTTTCTTACCTAATTACTCTACCTATGTCTTCCAATTTCTATGTTGATTAAAAGTGCAAGAGTGGGCCTTCTTGTCTGGTCCCTGATCTTAAAAATAAGCTTTTAGCTTTTCAACATTGAGTGTGATATCAGCGGTGGGTTTGTCATATATGATCCTTATTTTGTTGAGGTACATTCCTTATATACGCAGTTTGTTGAGAATTTTTATCATGAAAAGATGTTGAATTTTGTCAAATGCTTTTTCTGCATCTATTGAGATGACCATATGACTTTTTCCTCATTTTGTTAATGTGATGTATCACACTGATTGATATGCAGATGTTGAACCATCCTTACATCCCTGGAATAACTCCTGCTGAACCATGGTGTACGATCTTTTTAATGTGTGATTGAATTCGGTTTGCTAATATATTGTTGAGGATTTTTGCATCTATGTTCATAAGGGATATTGACCTGAAATTTTCTTTCTTGTAGTGTTTTTGTCTGGTTTTGGTGTCAGAGTAGCACTGGCATTGTAAATTGAGTTTGCAAGTGTTCCATGCTCTTCCATTTTTTGCAAGAGTTTGAGAAGAATTGGCATTAATTCTTCTTTAAATGTTTGGTAGAATTCACCAGTGAAGCCATCTGGTCCAGGACTTTTGTTTGTTGGGAGGTTTTTGATTACTGATTAATCTCCTTACTAGGAGTCAATCTGTTCAAATTTTCAATTTCTTCATGATTCAGTCTTTGTAGGTTGTATGTTTCCAGGAATTTAATCCACTTCTTCTAGGTCATCCAATTTAATGGCATATAATTGTTCATAGTGGTCTCTTATGATCCTTTGTATCTCTGTGGTATCAGTTGTAATATCTCCTCCATCATTTCTAATTTTATTTATTTGAGTCCTCTTTTTCCCTTGGTGAGTCTAGCTAAAGGTTTGTCTGTTGCTTATTTTTGAAAAAAACAATTCCTTGTTTGATTGATCTTTTCTATTGTCTTTTTAGTCTCTATCTCATGTATTTCCTCTGATTATTGTTGTTTCCTTCCTTTGGTAACTTTGGGCTTAATTTGTTCTCCTCTTTCTAGTTCCTTGAAGTGCAAAGTTAGGTTATTTATTTGAAAGCTTTGATTTTTCCTAATGCAGCCATTTATCACTATAAATTTCCCTCTTAGAACTATTTTTGCTGCTTACATAAAACATCTTTTATTTATACTAGTTGATTTTAACTTGATAATGACTCAACTTCAAACACAAACTAAAACTCTATCTTTTAATACTCACTCCTAAATTTTATGTTTTATTGTCACAATTTATTCCTTTTTTGTACTGTGTATCCATTAACAAATTATTGTTTTTATAGTTATTTACAGCAATTTTATCTGTTAACCTTCATACTTGAGTTATAAGTGATTTACCCACCAATATTACAATATTAGAGTTCTCTGAATTTAACTATATATTTACCTTTTACCAGTGAGTTTTATAATTTCACGTGTTTTCCTGTCACTAATTAGTGTCCTTTTGTTATAGCTTAAAGAATTCCCTTTAGAATTTCTTAAGGCCAGTCTATTGATGATGAACTCCTTGATCTTTTGTTTGTCTGCAAAACTGTTTATCTCTCCTTCAGTTTTGAAGGACAACATCACTAGGTAGAGTATTCCTGATCACCAGTGTTTTTTTCTTTCAGCACTTGGAATATATTATTCTACTACTTTCTCACATGTAAAGTTTTTCCTGCAACATCTCCTTATACAATTATGGGAGTTCAAGTACAAGTTGTTTTTCTCTTACTGCTTTTTTTTTGAGGAAGATTAGCCCTGAGCTAAGTGCTGCCAATCCTCCTTTTATCACTGAGGAAGACTAGCCCTGAGCTAACATCCATGCTCGTCTTCCTCTACTTTATATGTGACATGCCTACCCCAGCATGGCATGCCAAGTAGTGCCATGTCCGCACCCGGGATCCAAACCAGCGAACCCCGGGCCACAGAAGTGGAGCATGCACACTTAACCACTGAGCCACCAGGCCGGCCCTCTCTTGCTGCTTTTAAGATTTTCTCCTTGTCTTTAACTTTTGACAATTTAATTACAATGTGTCTCACTGTGGGCTTCTTTGAACTCATTTTATTTGGTACTTAATGAGCTTTTTGGATCTGGATGTCTGTTTCTTTCCCCTAGTTAGGGAAGTTTTCTGCCATTATTTCTTTGAATAAGGTTTTTGCCCCTTTTCTCTCTTTTCACCTTCTGAGATCCCTATAATGCACATATGGGTCTTCTTGTTGGTGTCTGATATGTCTCTTAAGCTATCTTCACTCTTTTTCATTCTTTTTGTTTCTCTGATTGGATGAATTCCACTGCTGTGTCTTTGAGTTCATTGATCTTTTCTTCTGCTTCTTCCAGCCTGTTGTTGAAGCTATCGAATTTTTCAATTAAGTTATTACGTTCTTCAGCTCTATGATTTCTGTTTGGTACTTTTTTTTATTTTCCATCTCTGTTGAAATTCTCACTTTGCTTATGCATTTTTCTCCTTTCCCTGGTGAGCATGTTTATAACTTATTTTGAACTCTCAGGTAAATTGCTTGTCTTCATTTTATTAAGATCTGTTGCTGGAGATTTATCTTGTGCTTTTGTTTGGAATGTTTTCCTCTATTTCTTCATCATTCTTGACTCTCTGTGTTGGTTTCTGCACTTTAAATAAAACAACTACCTCTACCAATCTTGACAGAGTGGATTTTTTTTTTAAAGATTGGCACCTGAGCTAACATCTGTTGCCAATCTTCTTTTCTTTTCCTTCTCCCCAAAGCCCCCCAGTACATAGTTGTATATTCCAGTTTTAGCTCCTTCTGGTTGTGCTATGTGGGATGCCAGCATGGCCTGATGAGTGCTGCTATGTCCACACCCAGGATCCAAACTGGTGAAACCCCAGGCCAATGAAGCAGAGCATGCGAGCTTAACCACTAGGCCTCAGGGCCGGCTGCAGAGTGGTCTTATGTAGATTAATTTAATCTATCAGCCTGGCCTGAGCTCCTGGCTGTCTCTCAAACCTTTGTGATTGTCCAAGTCACCTTCCTTGTTATTAGTGGCTTCTAATAGTTGAGGGTGTGCTAGCACCTCTCAGTGTCCCTAAGGAAAAAATTGCAGTTAGTAACTAGACTGGGCTATTAGAAGTTAGACACTCAGCCAGAAGCTAGGAAAGTACATAGTTAAGCCCTTTCGAGGATAAATGGGAGATGGGTATTTTTGTTTTTGGAGGAAGATTAGTTCTGAGCTAACATGTGCTGCCAATCCTCCTATTTTTGCTGAGGAAGACTGGCCCTGAGCTAATATCCATGCCCACCTTCCTTCATTTTATATGTGGGACACCTGCCACAACATGGCTTGACAAGCAGTGCATAGGTCCACACCCAAGATCCAAACTGGTGAACCCTGGGCTGCCAAACTGGATCATGTGAACTTAACTGCTGTATCACTGGGCCAGCCCCAGACATGGGTATTTTTGCCTGCTCCCTCTGCACTGAGCCCAGGTGTATCATTGTGGATGGCTGGGTGCTTTGACACTGGTTTAAAAACTGCTGTTTGTTTGCTATAGTCTTGTGGGACTCATGATGTACGCCTTGTTGGATACCAGAGCTAGATGGCTTGGGGGACTGTTCCTCAGGTGGCAACTGCAAACTTGGGGCACCAGACATGTGTCCAAGCTCTTTCCATGAATATCCTGGTGGCTCAGGACTCTCATTATGTGTATATTGGATCACTTTATGACATCTCATAAGCCCTTTAGACTTTCTTCATGCTTTTTTCTTCCTTTTTCTTTTTCTCCTCTGACTGTATAATTTCAAATGACCTATGTTCAAGTTTGCTAATTCTTTCTTCTGCTTGATCAAGTCTATATTGAATTTGTCTAGTGAAATTTTCAATTCTGTTCTTCAGCTCCAAAATTTTTCTTTTTTGTATTTTCTATCTCTGTTAAAATTCTCATTTTGTTTATGCATTTTCCTGAAGTCATTGAACACATTTCTGATGGTTATTTTGAATTCTTTGTCATATAATTCATATACTTCTATTTCTTTATGGTAGGTTTATGGAGATTTATGTTTTCATTTTATTGGGCCATATTTCCTTGTTTCTTCATGTTCCTTGTAGGTTTTCATTGATACCTACATACTTGAAGGAACACCAACCTCTCCCAGACTTTACAGACTGGCTTCAACAGGGAAAGGCTTTAACCAATCAGCCTGACTGAAGATTCTGGGGCTTCTCAAACCTTTTCTGTTGATGTGTGCTCTATGAACTTGCTCATATAGACTCCTAATTAGAGGATTTGCTGTTTCTTGGATTTTAGGGGTTCATTTTGGTCGGGAGCTTGTAATCTCTTGCTTCCTCTAGTGTCTGTCTGCTGTATCACATCACCTCTGAAAAATCAGCATGCCACCCAACTCTTTTTTGTTCTCAGCAGCTCCAAGGCATCCAGAGTATGTGGGGTTTTATTACCATGCTGAGTCAGGCGTGACACAAACCAGTTCCTTGGGGCAGTCCCCACAAAAGTCATAGTGTTGTATGTGCATACCAGTTCTTTCCCTCCCTCCTGAGAGAGAATCCTGAAGTTGTGTGCCTTCTTCCAATTGCACAAAGGCATGTCAGGAACAGTAAGCCACTCACTGCTTTCCTTTGTTCTTGTCGGCGCCCAGGTGTCCAAACTATGCCAGTTTAGTCAATGCTCCAAGTGAAGTGATACAGAGATCTATCCATAGGCAGTGCTCCAAATGATTTGGAGGTTAAACTCATGCTCCACTCTCTTTCGCTCTGAGGAAGAAGTCACGGGCCAGGATATTTTCTCTTGGCACTGAGCTTTGCTGGCTTGGAGGAGAGACTGATGCAAGTAAATTGAAATTGCTTTTCTTACGCATTTCAGTGTGGCTGTCCTCATCTTTGTATTTTCCTGGGGCACTGCAACTTCCTAACAGGATTCTGGAATTCACATACAGGCTGTTTGGTCTGTATATCATTGTTAAACCTGTGTTTCTGTGAAAGAACAAGGGCTGGGACTTCTATTCTGCCATCTCGATGTCATTCTCAAACTTGCATTGTTTTAAGCCACTAAGTTTGTGGTACTTTGTTACAACAGCAATAGGAAATTAATATATGGAAAATTTAATATACTAGATATGAAGACATACAATAAATATTTACGATTAGGAAGGCAGTGTATAATCAATACAATAAATAGGAAGGCGGATCACTAAAATGAATAGAGTACCCCAAAATAGACCATATATGGTCACCTAATGTATAAGAAAAGTACTATTGTACTGCAGTTAGGACAAGAGTGATCTTTTCAATAAATTGTGTAGAGTAAATTAAATATCCATATCAAAAAAGTTTTGAGTTCTACTTCATGCCATACACAGAAATCAACTCTAGATATATTATAAATATAAATACGGACAGTAAAACAATTAAGATTGTAGAAGAAAACATTGGAAAGCATCTTTGTGATCTAGGAATAGGCAAATATTTCTTAATCAGGCATGATATTGCTAAATATGACTAAAAATTAATAATGAGACTATATTAAAGTAGAAACTCTATTCTTCAAAGCACGTCATTAAGGGACTGAAAAGGGAACTTACCAAATGGGAGAAAACATTTTCAACATATATATCCAATAAAGGACAAATACTCTATTAAAGCTTTTATGAACCAGTAAGAAAAAGGTGACCAACACAATTTTTTAAATAGGCAAAATATTTGAATAGAGATTTCACAAAAAATGATATACAAAAGGTCACTAATATATGTAAAGTTGTCCCACTTTAGTAGTTTTCAGAGAAATGCAAATTAAAACCAGAATGTGATATCACACTTTCATGAGAATGGTTAAAATGTGAAAGATAAAAAATACCAAGTATAAGCAAGGATGTGGAAATTCATGTGGGGCTAGTGGAAGATAAAACGTTGTAACTACTTCAGTAGCTATTAAAACTGAATGTGTATCTACCTACAACTGAATAATTTCACTCCATGGCATATGCCTCACAAGACTGCATTCGTACGTTCTCCCAAAGACATGTATTGGAATCTTCATGTCAGTACTATTCCTGGAAAATGCTTACTTTCCTTAACCCTGAAGGTGGCATGTCCTAGATAAGACCTGCTCTTTACTATAAGGCTCAGAATCAAGAAAAAGTGAAGACCAGCAGCCAAACATGATGGATATAACATGAGAAATCTTTGTTGTCATAAGACATTGATATTTGGAGTTTGTTTGTTACCACAGCCTAATCTGATAAATATATTATTCCTAACAAC
Source organism: Equus przewalskii (assembly GCF_037783145.1). Lineage (NCBI taxonomy): Eukaryota > Metazoa > Chordata > Mammalia > Perissodactyla > Equidae > Equus > Equus przewalskii. Next base: position 17,902,449 of record NC_091854.1, read on the forward strand.
AGTAATATTACTATATATTGTTTTACAATTTTTACTGTGTTAAGAGTATTTAGGTTGTCTAAAAAGAAAAATTATTGTGTTCTATTCAAAAAGAAGTAGTAAGTGGTATTTTAACTAATTGAAAAAGCTCCTTTATTTACTAGGACGATCAACCATCAGAAAGCATCTACCAAAGGAAACTGTTGATGCTTAATATATATGTGACCTTAGTTAAATTTAAGCTGTGGTTATAATCTCTTGTTAAATTTAAAGTGGAAATGAAATCCAAATGTAAACTTAAATATTCTGACTGTGCATATCTGCAGAACTCATTGAATCCTTAAAATGTGTTTTTCTTTTATAGAAATTCATATTTGAATTTTCAGGTATCACTAAAATAATTTTTATTTGTGAATAGAATTAGATGGGGATTAATACTGCTTAGTGACATCTCTTCCTGTCTGGAGTCTTTAGTAATTGGCGTATAGCAAAAAGAGATTTTTGTTTTTTGAGGAAGATTGACCCTGAGCTAACATCTGTTGCCAATCTTCCTCTTTTTCCTTGAGGAACATTGTCCCTGAGCTAACATCCATGCCGATCTTCCTCTATTTTGTATGTGGGATGCCACCATAGCATGGCTTGATGAGTGATGTGTAGGTCCACGCCTGGGATCTGAACCCACAAGCCCCAGGCTGCCAAAGCAGAGTGTGTGAACTTAACCATTATGCAAGTGGGCCAGCCCCAAGAGATTTTTAATTATGTATTTAATTATAAATATTGATAATTGCTGGATAATTTAAGTAAGTCACGTATTCTGAAGAACTTTCAGGATAAGCTTCAAGCAGCTCTAGGAAGTGAGACATTACAAATGAGCTCTTGATGACAGTGTGACTTAAATTTCTTATAATTAGAAAAAATTAAAATCACAGAATAAGAATTTTTAAAAGGTAGAAAATTATTCATCTGAGCATAATGTAATAAAACTAGAAATCAATAACAAAAGTATAAACAAAACAACTCAGCCACTTAAAAGTTTTAAAAATGCTTTCAAGAGGTTATTGATTTAAAAGAAAAACCAAAGTTGCAAATATAAAATAGTGGCACAACAATAATTATAAGAAGCTCACTTATCTTAAGAGGTTTGTAATACGTATCATCCAGGGACGCAAAGTTATAAATTATTAGTGTAGAAGTTGCCACATTATGCATTGCAGTTTCTTTGCAGTTTCACCTGGATTCGTCTTTTCATTCTTGGATTTCTGCCTAGCATTTTAACATTTGGAACTGTTTAACAAGGCAGAATGTTAATGGGATTAGTTTGTTAAATAGTACAATGTTATTTTTGTATAGACTTGTGTGGGATTGCTTTCATCACTTCCTTCTCAGAATTTTGTAAACTGAAAAAATGAAGATTTCGTTTTTCGAGGAATTGGATAAAGCTGTTTTAACTAAACACATGCTATATAACTTTCGTATCAAATACCACATGTTTATACACATTGAATGTCTATATAGTAAAATGTATAATATTTTCTTAAATGATCTTGTCTGCAATTCCTTTTCCCTTTTATTGGTAAAGTCTATCATTTCATAGCCAACAGTAATGGGGAAATAGCAAATGAAAAAGAGACTGGGGGAAACACTATACAGAATTATCATTTATTATTATTACTATTTTCTATCTTCTGAAACATAGGTGAGTTTATTATAAAGATCAAAGAGTGTGCCAGGGATCTCAAGAGACAAGGATGTATCCTAGCTTTGGGAATGAGCTGGCAGCTGAACTTCAACTTGACACGTCTCCCTGCCGCTAACCTCTGCTCATCTCTATTTCTTTCTTTCTTTGTTTTTTGACTTCAATTTTTTACAGCAGTTTTAGATTCACAACAAATTTAAGAGAGAGGTACAGAGATTTCCCATATACCTCCTGTCCCGCACATGCATAGACTCCCCCATTATTAACATCACTCACAAGAATGACATGTTTGTTACCAGGAAAAAACCTACACTGACACATCATAATCAGAGTCCACACCTTACATTAGGATTTACTCTTGGTGTTGTACATTCTACGGGTTTGGACAAATGTATAATGACATGTATGTATCGTTATAACATCATACAGTGTATTTTCATTGCCCTAAAATACCTCTGTGCGCTGTCTATTCATCCCTCCCCACCCCGTCCCTGCAGTGCTAATCCTTTTATTTTCTCCTTAGTTTTGACTTTTCCAGAATGTCATATAGTTGGAATCATACAGTATGTTGATTTTTCATATTGGCTTTCTTCACTTAGTAATATGCATTTAGATTCTTCTGTGTCTTTTCATGGCTTGATAGCTCAGTTTTTTGAGCAATGAATAATATTCCACTGTCTGGATGTACCACAATTTATTTTCCATTTACTTACTGAAGGACATCTTGATTGCTTCTGAATTTTAGAAATTATAAACAAAGCCTCTATAAACATTTGTGTTGAAGTTTTTGTGTGGATATAATTTTTATTTCCTTTGGGTACATACCAAAGAGTGTGATTGTTGGATTATGTGGTAAAAGTATGTTCAGTTTCATAAAAAATCACCAAATTGTTTTCAAGGTATCCATACCATCTTACACTCCCACCAGCAATGAATGAGAGTTCCTGTTGCTCAACATCTTTGTCAGCATTTGGTGTTGTCAGTGTTCTGAGCTTTGGCCAGTCTAATAGCTGTATGATGATATCTTATTATTTTAATATGCATGACGTATGATGTGATTTTTTTCATATGCTTATTTGGCATCTGTATATCTTCTTTGGTGAAGTGTCTGTTAAGGTCTTTGGCTAAGTTTTTATCAGATTGTTTTCTTATTGTTGAGATTTAAAATTTCTTTATATAGCTTATCAGATATTTCTTTTGCAAATACTTCCTCCCGGTCTGTGGCTTGTCTTCTCCTTCTTTTGACATTGTTTTTCACAGAGCAAAAGTGTTTAATTTTAGTGAAGTCCAGCTTATCAACTATTTATGTCATGGATTGTATCTTTCACGTTGTATCTAAAAAGGCATCACCATACATATGGACATCTGGGGTTCTCCTGTGTCATCTTCTAGGAGTTTTATACTTTTGCATTTTACCTTTAGGTCTGTGATCCATTATAAGTTAATTTTTGTGAAAGGTATAAAGTCTGTGTCTAGATTCACTTTTTTGCATGTGACTATTCAGTTGTTCCAGAACCATTTGTTGAAAGCTTATCTTTGCTCCATTGTATTATTTTTGCTCCTCTGCCAAAGATCGGTTGCCTATATTTATGAGGGTCTATTCCTGGGCTCTCTATTCTATTCTATTGATCTATTTCTTTATCCTTTTGCTAATACCACTGTCTAGATTACTCTAGCTTTATAGTAAGTCTTGAAGTTGGGTAGCATCAGTCCTCCCACTTTGTTCTTTTCCACCAATACCGTCTTGACTATTCTGCATCTTTTGCCTCTCTATATAAACTTTAGAATCAGTTTGTCAATATCCACAAAATAACTTGCTGGGATTTTGATTATTTTACTTTTTAAGTAAACGAGAACTCTATTGTGCTTTGCCCTAAAAATACTTCTTCCACTTCTTCTCAGATCTGAGTTAAAGGAAAAGATATTGCCTTAAGTGAAAACTGCTATTGGTTCACCTTTGTACTCCTTTTTTCTGAAAGAAAAGTCATGGAAGTTATGAGCATGTACTTGCCGGTTATCACCAGTAGTAAGAAGTTTATATGCTTATGGGAAGAGAGGCAATATGTCAGATGTCTTTTAATTAATTATTTTTCATACAAAGGAAGATATCGGGGGCTGGCCCTGTGGCCAAGTGGTTAAAGTTCCACACACTTTTCTTTGGTGGTCTGGGTTCAGATCCCAGGTGCAGACATATACCACTTGTCAAGTCATGCTGTGGCAGCGACCCACATACAAAATAGAGGAAGATTGTCACAGATGTTAGTTCAGGGCCAATCTTCCTCAGGCAAAAAATGAGGAAGATTGGCAACAGATGTTAACTCAGGGTGAATCTTTGTCAGCAAAAAAAAAAAGAAAAAAAAAAGGTATCATGTTTATTTAGCATCTTAATTAATATATATTAAACTGTTTTATATATTTTGTTCATTAGGCTTAAAAAGTTAAAATCACTTATCTAACAAGTAAAAAATAAACAAACCTAGTTAAGAGCAATTTGAAGAGTTAGTATATCTGGCTTTTAAAAAAGTTTAATAGAGTACTGGAGCAGTCTCATAAATTCTTATGGGATAAATGATAGCATTCTGGGAGATTAATAACCATTGTCTACTTCTGTAACTAATACTATGTAAAAATGACACCTAGAAAGCATTTTCTAAACTCCACAGAGAAGCATATGCTAAATTTTGGACGGTACCTATCTGCCCATCTGTCTCTGCACAATGGCATCTTTAGAGGCCTTGGCTTGCTCCAGAAAGCCCAGTTTAGCTGCTGAACGTTCAACTGAGAATGTTTGTAGGGCTGTTGACCTGAAATCCGTTTATCAAAACAACTCCCTGAAGAATTGTCTTTTGGTATATTTAGTTATGGTAAATGTTTTAAATTGTAGGAAATAGAGACTGATGGAGCAAACACCTGGATAGCTACCATCCAGAATTAACAAATGCTTCTGCCATTCAGAATTAACAAATACTAACATTTATGTTTCTGTTTCAGAAGGATTAGTTAAAAAGACCCATAAAGAAGTAAAGACCTTTTAAAAATCCCCTCCTTTTTTTTATTTACCACTCAATCTTCCACAGATATAACTCTTTTATAAATTTACTGTACATTCTTTTTGCCTATGTTTTTATTTCACTACATATTTACTATCCATGAATAATATATACTATTATTCAATGAGTTTTTAAACTTTTTCACACATGCTATTACACCGAATTTTCTAAGATAGATCTTTAGACAAGTCTCTTGTTTAATGAGTGAATCTTTGTGACATACATAGGAGACCCATAAGTTTCTTGGGAATTTTATATCAGCAGAAACACTGCCAGGTTAGACTAAAAGGGGCAGAAAAGACATAAAATAAATAAAAGATTTTGGATTCCCAAAGTTCTAGAAGCAAGAAACAAGCTGATAAAACCTTTAGCTGCAAAGACCTGCTACGTTTTATGAAGAAAGGAGGATGATTAAGAGGCCAGAGCATTGAACCAGAGGGCAAGCTGTAGAGAATTATTTCTAAGCCTTGAAACCTAATGGAATTTGCATGACTGAATTTCACAATTACTTGAGATCAGTACCTCCATTTTTCCTTCTATTATCTCCTATTCTTAACTGATACACTAACTTTTATTCTATGCTTGTCCTATCATTGCATTTTCACAGCATATAACATGTTTCTTTAATTTCACAGGTCTTCAGATGGAGAGGAATTGTGCCATAGGATGGATTATATTGAGACTCACCCATACTTAATTTAGATGGTAAAATTTCGGACTTTTGTGATTATGAAACTTCATTGAGATTATGGGACTTTTAATTGATGGTATAATGGGTTGGGAACCTTAGGATGAGGATAACTATATTTGGGATGGATGTGAACTTTTGAGGCCCAGAGGTTGGACTGTATGGCAGGAAGAATAATTGCCCCCCGGGATGTCCATGCCCTATTTATTGGAATCTGTGAATATGTTTCAGAGAAAAAGGAATCTTGCAGTTCTCGTTAAGGTAAAGGACTTTGAGATGGGGAGATTATCCCGGATTATTCAGGTGGGCATAATCTAAGCACATGAGTCCTAGAAATTGAAGAATATTTCCTGGCTGTAGTCAGAGAGAAGCAATTACAGAAGGCAAAAGAGTGAGTCTTAAGATATCAGTGTCAGAAGGATTTGACATCTGTTGTTGGTTCTGAGATGTGGTAGTTATGTGCAAAGATCAGAGAGAGATGTTAAGGGCAGATCCCAGACTGACAGGCAACAAGAAAATGGACACCTCAGTTCTACATCCACAGGAACTGAATTTTGCCAATGCCTGAATGATCAAGGAAAAGATTCTCCCCTAGAGCCTACAAAAAGGAAGACAGCTCTAATACCATGTTGATCTTAGCCTGATGAGACCCATGTCAGATTCCTGAACTTAGGAACTATAACATAATACATTTGCACTGTTTAAGCCACTATGTTTGTGGTAGTTTTTTATGGTAGCATAGAAAACCAAATTAATATGGCTAACTCAATAGTATACTTTTGGATCTGTCTACTTCTATATTCCCAGATAAAGTTTATTCATTTTAATTGCTGTATGATATTTTAACATAGAAATAAATCACACATTATCCATTTCTGTCCTGATGGAGAATTATATTGTTTTCAGTTTCTCTCTATAACAAACAATGTAGGAGTAAACAAAAACATCCTTCTTTATGTCTGCTAGTACTCAATGCAAAAGTTTCTTGACCACATCTAGAGAAATAAAAGTATTGGGTCATTAATTTGCATGTTTTAGAATTTATTAGATATTTCCAATGCACTCTTGGGTGGTTATACCAATTTTAACTTATGATGATTACTGATATATTTAATTCCCTCTGCCATTCTTTTCCTACCTTTTGTTGGATTGATCTAGTTTTCATCTCTCCCATTCTATCCTACCCAACTTTAGAAGTTTCTCATTTTATTCCCAGTCATTTATTTTAACCCATAAATTTGAACATGCGTGTTTAACAAAATCTCTCTATTTTTGCCCTAATTTCTTTCAGAATAATACAAAGACATTAGTTCACTGTAAGTCTGCTTCCCCCCATCCTATTTCCCTGTAATTTAATTTTAGTTTTATTTTGTTTTTAAGTACCCCATTGGTCATTTTTATTAAGTTTTCAGTTATTCTTTTTTAAATATACCATCGTTTTATAATTTATTTGATAATCACTAATTCTTGCATAAACCTCCTTTCTCTTGAATTCAATTACCTTCTTCCTAAAGTGCATCCTTTGGTAATTCTCTAAGGGATGGTCTGTGAATAGTTCACTTGAAATTGATACCCATTTTACATTAGTATTTTAACGTTATTAGCCACCATTTTCTGACATTTATTTTTGCTAATGAGAACTCTGCTGTAATTCTAATTATTGTTTTTCTATGAGAAATCTTTCTTAATTTTTGGTAGATTTTTAAGGTTTGCGAGGTCTTGCAAATTAATCATTACATATTAAAGAGTGGAATGTTTTTGAGCTTTTTAATTCTGATTAGGACTTGAATGGCTTCCTCAGTCTAAGAATTCATGTATTTCTTTAACTCTGAAAATATTTCTCTACTATCATCACTTGAAACTCTGCTTCTTTTCTATCGTCTCCATTTTCTTCTTCTGAAATGCCTATTAATGTTCAGGACCTTCCCATCGTGTATATCATGTTCAATTTACGTTTTTTATTTTGTATCCCTTTAATTTCTCTTGTTGCATTCTAGGTGATTTCCTCAAATCTATATTTAAATTCTTCAATCCTCTTCTCAGCTGCTTTATCATATTCAACACTTCCGTTGTATTCACTTTTGATTTTTTAATGTAATTCTATTATTCTAAATTTAATTTTATTATTCATTTCTAGAGTTTCTTTTTTGTTCTTTATTAAATTGTTCTGTTCCTTTTACGTACTGATCTTATGTCGAGCAAGTGGCATCTGTTGCCTATTATCAGGAGTAGAAGTCTGAACACTTCTGTCCGCTGATCTTGGTGTCAGAGTCACCAAGGAAAACACAACAGAATCAAGCACTGGATGGAATGATGCATTACTAATAGAGAGACGAGAGAAAGCAAGATCAGCTTCAATAGTGTGTATCTGCACGTCCCACGGCCAGCAGGTCTTTCCTGGCGACTGACGCAATTGGCCTGTATGTGCCTTTCTTATGCTACATCAGAAGGACCCCACCCCTCCACAGAGGACAAATATGGTAGCGGGATTGGCCAGGTGCCATATGACATAGATGCTGAAGCAGGAAAAGGAGTATACACTGAGTCTGAAACAGGGAAAGATATTCCCACACAAGACAATAAACCCAGGACAGGTTGTGAGGACTCTATCTTTCGGTAAGGAAATCTTCCAGGACCAAGGTCCATTCTTATGGGGTCAAGAAGGGGTTGCAAAACTGTGCACATAATACTGCTTTCTCAACATCTTTTATTTCCTGTGCCTTTTTTGTCTTCTTTGATGATTTTCAACTCATGTCTCCAAACCTTGATTTATCTAGTATATTTCCTCTTCTGGTTGATAAAATGTCAGTATAAGTTTATTTGCTGTAGCATTTGGTTTCCATAGCATCCTGTGTTGAGGAATTGTTTCCATGAAGTATGTTGGTAGGTGAACCTGACCAGGGCCCTATGTTTTTTACCGGTTCCAAACTTGCCTTTAATTTCTTAACTTTGGGTTTCTGCATCCCTCTTGCAGAGTGAAGTATATCCCACACACATGAGTAACAACGAACTGAATTTCCGGATTTTTCTCACCAGGCCTTAGGTGGATGTAAAATTTTCTCTGCTTCCAAAGGTTTGTGTCCAGATCCTGCAGCCTGAACCTATTCTAGAAGCAAATGTTATAGTCTCAGACTCACCCTTAGAGTTTATATCCGAATCATGTGTTACTGATTCTTCAGATGTAATTCCCAGTTTCTTCTTCTAATTTTGAAATTTCTTTTGAATTCTGGAAATTAGTATTTCCCTTTCTTTGACTTAAATTTAGCTATGCATTTATTATTCCTAGCTATTGGGCTTGAAGTCAAGCTTTTCTGAGTCAGATTGGGCTACCATGTTTTTCACTTTAAAGAAATATCTTTACTTTAACATATATCAGTGGCAAAAGATAGTAAGCCTCCAATTATGAGCTAGTTTTAACTATTTTCTTGCTTTTCTCTTGTAGACAATGATAAAAGGGAAGGAGACTATTTTTTAAAATAGCATGCTATTGGCTACTCCCTTTAAATTGTTTATTTAGAATAGAAGCTGATTCTGGCATCTCTTCCCAATTGCTGGTGCCCACTTAGACAGCCGTGCTACATGGCAGCAAACCAGAAATGTTGGTACCACTGCTGGTACTCATTAAGGTGATGAGGTATTTTGGTCTAGAATGTATTCAGCTATTCCCACACAGAACATCTCATGTGCAGGATCATAGGGATGAAATGACTAGTTCCAGGAACAAATATGAATGTAAGGTTTATGGAGGAAAAGGAGAGTGGAACAAATAATAATTTAAATAGCAATGTAAATCATGTGACATTTAACCTATTCCAGGGTGAAAATTAAAGACAAAATAGTATTTCTCTGATTTTTCCCCTTGTGAGTATTGCAGGACTTCCAACCATTTCTGCCCAGCTAGCTTGTAGATTTCTGATGGGTGACTTACATTTGCCATTGAGTTGTTCTCCTTTATGGCTACATGGTTCCTGGCATTTTTTTGTCTGCTCCTTTTTGAGCTTACTGTGATCCTGTGTCCTCATGTTCCTGGTGCTGAAATTCACTAGTGCCACCACGGCCTGGCGAAGGCACAAAGAAGGCATCAAAATATCCCCTTCTGCCTTTCCACTATTCCAGTTGTAAGCAAGTCCAGCTTCCAGCATAGCCTGTTAAGCCTATTGCTCTAAAACAAAGCAACAGTGTTTTAATGCTTTTAACAGCTTCTAGCAATAACCGGAATAATTTAACTAATATTTGTTATGAAGTTAATATGTGCTTGGCATATAAGTGTATTGCTTGTATTATCTCATCCAAACAGAGCTGATGTAGGTACTTTATTCATTTTTGCATTGGAAGAAAGAAAAATACGGAAATTTTGAAAAACTTTCCCAATGTCTCTCAGTCAGTAAGTAGCAAATCTTAGATGGGAAATCAAGGGGGCCAGTCTGGTGGCGCAGTGGTTAAGCACACACATTCTGTTTCTTGGCGGCCCGCGGTTCACTGGTTTGGATCCTGGGTGCGGACATGGCACCTCTTGGCAAAAGCCATGCTGTGGTAGGTGTCCCACCTATAAAGTAGAGGAAGATGGGCACGGATGTTAGCTCAGGGCCAGTCTTCCTCAGCAAAAAGAGGAGGATTGGCATTAATTAGCTCAGGGCTAATCTTCCTCCAAAAAAAGAAAATCAAATTAGCCTGAAAACAGTCTTCAAGCACTTATACAATATGCCTTTTTATATATTTTAAAAACCAAAGTTTTGAAAACTTGTTGGTGCCACCACTATGTTAATGTTTTATATACGGTATTGAATCTTTTTCCTTGGTAGTAAACCAGAGAAAAAAGAAAAGAAAGAAAAAATAGAGACTTTGTTGTAATCCTAATCCAGAAATTCAACTAAATATCAGAGACAGCAAGTAACTGACCCATGATCACACAAAATTAGTAGCAAACATTATTTAAATCAAAATCTGTCAGGTGCTTTCAGTCTTAGGCATTATTTGGTCACATATTCTCCCAAACAATGCTGTCTTGAATTCTCAGTGACTTGCTGAATTTTAAATAAATTCTTTATATTATCATTTGTGTTTTATTTCAGGTTCTTATTTGAAGACTGAAGTTGAAAGAAAAACATTTGTGCTATAATGAAATAGATCTTCCTTATCTATACTGATCCTGAATCACTATACCAACATTTTATGCTTAATAAATCTTCCAAAGAATAAATTATTTACCTCAAAATTTAATGTAAAAAAATATCCCCCTGCACTGAGCATCAAAATCCAGGGATGACCACAGTTTGGTTTCAATCTTGGGAAAGGCAATATAACGTCTTTATTTTGAACATAAGATTTGAGCATAAAAACAGAGGTGGGACGTGTACATTAAGAGATCTCAACCCCATAACAAAAACATCAAAGACATTTCATACACTTTCTTTTCCTTTGGAAGCAATAGGACTTTTCTTAAGGTCCATTCTAGTTGGCAGTTTATATAACAGCTTACAATATGTCATCTGTACATTTTGATTTCAGTTGTTTTAAACTGTTTCCAGAAAAGAAATTGAGAGAACTTAATATTCCTTCTATGATTTGATATAGGTATAGAAAAATAGAAAATCGTTAATTGATCATTTGAAGAAACGTTGATTTGAAATGGATTTTGTTATTGATGCTATCTTTTAGTCTTTATCAATCCATATGTTGCCAAAAAATTCCAAGTTTAGGGGCCGGCCCAATGACATAGTAGTTAAGTTCACATGCTCCACTTTCACGGCCCAGGGTTCGCCAGTTCGGATCCTGGGTACAGACCTACGCCCTGTTTATCAAGCCATACTGTGGCAGGCGTCCCACATATAAAAAATAGAAGAAGATGGGTACAGATGTTAGCTCAGGGCTAATCTTCCTCAAAAAAAAAGAAAAATGCAAAGTTTACTAAGTCAAAAGTATTCTCAGTAATAATACTAAGTCCAAAGTATTATTTCTCAAATGTAATTAAAACCAAGTAACAGTTCAAGATTTTTTTTTTTTTCTGTGCTCTTCTACAATATAGCACTAAAAATCCCCGGAGGAAGTTATAAATATTTCCAACAAACAAAATGAAGAGAAACATTAGTCAGTTTCAAGCCTCATTTCCTCAATGATGGGCGGTAACAATGTCATAAATCACTGACTACCTTTTAAGTCATATGATTTTTCGTGCCATAGGCCTTTCAATAATCTTTTTCTTTAACCAATGTGGATATGTTTGAAAAATAAATATTTTTAAGGGCCCAAGAACATGGAATATGAGCAATACGTTAGAGTAATGAAGAGTTCCAAGAAACAGTCCAAGGCCGTTGAAGGCTGCGGTTGATAAGTGTCACTTATTAACGATACTTGATAAAACCATCTCTATTAAGAAAAATCTATCGAAGAAATGCATATTTAATAACCAGTAAAAACATGTGCTGCGGCGCCTTAAGAGAGAATTCCAGTCTTTCCAAAGTGAGGTAGATCTTCGTTTTGACTAAACAATGTGACGCTATTGCTTAACTAATGAACTACATACGCTTCACACCATATCTTAAGGATCTGTTCTAATATTTAGGATGGAAACAAGACATTTTTATGGAGGTGTAAGATTATGAACAATGATTTATACTTCAAAGCGAAACCCTGTAATGAGAGAACATATTTTGAATAGTACAGCCCTTTTTAAATGCCAGATTTGAAATTGTAAATCATATGCAATTTGCTTAAAGCTTAGATTCGTTCCTCATTTTAAAATGTTACTTCCTTTTATTAATGGGAAACAATATTTAAAAGCCAAAGGCATTGCTAAAAGAAAATGGTATGTCTGGAAAAATCATAAATAACTCTAAGTACTTTACATGTTAAATCTACCACTAATGCAAAATAATTACCTACGAGTACTGTTTAAGGACCATTATACATTTGAACAGTTTATTGATACTTTTGAAAACTTTGAAATAACTATGAGAAAATTCTGTATCATTTTATGCCTCTGTATCGATTATAAGTTAAAATAAAGCTTGTGCTCCAAAAGGGAGTTATTGAAAATATATCAATACATTCACATATTTTTAAGTTTAAATTTAAACATAATATGTATATATGTCTCTTTCATATACAATTCTTGGTTATTTTTTCCCTCCACTTTAATAGTACAGACTCTCATTTTCTTACTGGTTTTGTTGCCGAATATATTCTCCGATGTGGGGTTGTAAATTGCTAGTGCAGAAAAGGATGAAAATTTGGCTCATTTGAAGATGGCACAGAAGTCATATCTTTCATGGCAAAACGAGGTTTTAGACTTTCTGACTGTCTTGGCAGAGTTTATTGCAATCGGTTTCATACTTTGATAGCATTGAATTCAGAGAACAAATGACTGCTTTTGTAGGAAATGTTCACTTGTCCTCTTCTGTCTTCTGAGGATGGAGTGAAAAAACGAAATTCTATAGAAACTAACCTCTCTGGTCTTTGTTGAATGTGGATACATTTTTTTCCTTCTGTATAGCCAATTTACTCAATGCACAATCTAAAAATATAGATTGCTTAAAAATGGTTTCAATCCTTGTTTTTTGAAATTATTACAAAGCTTTAAAAATTCCTTTTTAAAGATAGGTTGCATAAAACCCACTCTCTAATATAGCAAGATATTTATAATTTCCCTGACGTACTGGGAAATGCCAATTGGTGGCTAAATTACTATTTTACAAAAACAAATATTTTTATATTGACATCGTATTCTTCTTATTAGACATATAAAACATAATATTGCTGATAGAATAAGTGTTTAGCAACAATAATATCAAGGACCAAATTAAAGTTTTAATTTGAAAAATAAAAAGTAACTGCTTTAGAGTCGGTATTCACACTGGTAGAGAGTGCCCCAGAAAATGAAAAGGAAAGAGGATTTTTTAAAAATCTAATGAAGCTAAATTGCTTCTGCTATGTTCCTACTCAAATGTGGTTGGAAAGTTAGAAAATAGGGTTTGAGTACATCATTGCTACCCATTTATCATCATTACCACCATCAACGTCATCACTGCCATCATCATCCAAAACAAAAACAATTCCCTTTAGAGAAGTTATTTAGTTATTATGTATAAGAGAATGTTCCAGGGCCTTTGGAAGTAGATAATTTGGGGTTCAAATTCCTGTTCTGCTTCTTGAACTATTTGAGTGAGCTGGGCAATCTCCTGGGTTTCTCATTTTGCTTTGGGTAAGATGGTGAGAACACTGCCTAGTACGTAGCAACTAATAAATACTATCTATCACTACTCCTTTGACTGTTATTATTAATAATAATATATTTTGTTCCAAAAATAGTTCTATGAGATAGCTACTATAATTATGTCCTTTTTATAGATAAAGAAACTATTTTAAAAATTGTTTTAGGTGATATATCTAGAAAGAAGTAAGATAGGAACATAAACACAGGCAGTCAGCTGACTCCAGAGCCCAAGATACCTAAATGTAAAAATAATGTCAATTTTTCTCTCTTAGTGAACAATGAGCTCACTGAAGACAGGATTCATGTCTGAAAAGTAGGATATTGTCGATAAATATGTATTGGATAAACAACTTCCCGTAAAGCATGTTGTGTGCTCAAGTGCAAGGCAAACATACAAGTAGATCTGCTTAAAATGAAGAGGTAAATCTGGTTAAAACAAAATGAAAGCAATTAGTTAAATTTATAAAGCAAATCTCATTCAAACACATTTTGAGGAAAAAATGGTCATGGTTCCAATTTTACTCTTTCTTTTTCTAAAAGAATTTAGATATAAACAAATCTAACCACAATGAAAGCAGAGGCAACGGGAGGAAAATGAATCACCCATCATCATCTGTAGAATTAGCAACGAATACAGAAAAATTCCCATCAGATGATGAGCAATAAATATTTCAGCCTGAGTTTAAAGAAAACTAAATAAAGGAATAAGAATCAGGAACATTCACTCTCAGAAAGATTTGCAATCTAGTGCTGTGGAAAATTAAAACAAAACAAAATTTAAGATCAAATCTACTGGTTAACAATCTTCTAGAAAAAGAACAGAAGCAAAACTGAGATTAAGTTAGTGATAGATAAGACGTAAAATAACAGATTGCCCAGGGCAATTTCTGGGAAGGGATTTGTCCACATGAACTGGGAATATAGCATTAAGGCACAACAGGCTGTATTTTATCGGTCCTTTCATACATGCCTAAGGTGCATTCTGAGGCAGAAGGCCACAGGCTATTACCTAAAATATTTTTAAATGGAATCATTTCACAGCACAAAAAGAATGTATATATAGATATATACATATCTATATATATGATTAGTTACACATATTCTGAGCCAAAATATACCTTAAAAAAAGAAAATGAGAATAAATTTAAATTTAAGTGGCTCCCAAGTGATTGAAGTGAAGTTTCTCTAGATATGCAAATTAATCCCTAAGGAGTAAATACAGTTCGACCAAGAAAGATGCTGTACTGGGAATAAGTAAAGAATATCTTGGTAAAATAGTAAAGAAATCTTCGTCTTATGCATTTGCATTAAACGTTAATTTTCCAGAAAGTTGTCAGTAAGGATCTAATTGCACTCATTAAAAATACTTTTATTTTGAAATCACATAGGATATTTAAGTAAAGATCAGGAAAAATAGTGAAGACAATAAAGAAACAGCTTGATAGAGAAGAAAAAAGTGATAGTTACAAGACTTGAGTGTCTGTATAAAATAAATGTTACAATAAAACACTTCATAAAATATGATTGATGTTTATACCATTGGGAAGCATCTCATCCATGTAAATGCATTCCAGAAGTATTGGTGAATATAGAGTAATCAATGCATTTGTTGGATTGCCCAGTGGAGGAAGTCAAAGACAGTTTTGAACTCAATGATATTCTGCCCTGAAGACTGATTAAATTATGTGGTTCTCTGCCTAATATTCTAGATATATCTTCAGCAGTCCCTAGAGTAGTCCGGCCACTCAGAATCAACTTTCTGTCATGGAGCATTAGTGAATCTTGCTGACCCAGCTCCATATGATGATCACTATACATAAGTTCAAAGAGAATGCACATACAGATAGATAATTTGGTCAGATCCCCTCCCAAAGTTCATTAACAGAATAATAGCAAGACTTACACAGGAGGGAGAGAGGGACAGAATTTGGGAGGGAGAGAAAGAAAAAAGCCATAACCAAAGGGCTGGCAGCTGAGAAGTGGAGAGAGACTATATACATAATAAATGGCCGCATGAAGTCACTGCGTTGCTTACAGTCCGTTTCTCCTCGTTTGTGTGCTATTCATTAACATCCAGCTTCCATCAGAGTATGGAGTGCTTTATAAATACAGTTTTGTTTTAGAACATTCCAATTCCAGTGTCTTTTCCTGGAAGGAATACTCAGCAGAGCTTTCAGCCAAATTCCTTTTAGTCCCTCATTGTTTTGAAACATCCTCAAATACATTAAGGGAAGAATTAGAGAGTTTTAAATGAGCTCTAACCCATTTTCTCCCTCTGACTAATATGACAACACACTGAGGCAAAAATTCTTGTACACCTTATTGCATATTGCCTATCCCTCTAGGCCAAAACATTCTATATCATTTGACTCTTGAAATTTTTTACCTAATAGTCCTTTGGGAATTTTTTTCTCCCATAGTAAAATACAAATCCCTTTATTCCTATCCTACACATTATCTCCTTTTTCATTGTTCAATTACATGATTTAGTTAAAAAGATTCATGTAGTCAACAGTCTCTGTATACTTAGCATTCTTTAACATTGTAATAATTATTATAATAGCAACGGTGATGACAATACCCATATTAGTTTCCTACTGCTGCTGTAACAATTTGCCACAAATTTAGAGGCTTAAAATAAGACATATTTATTTTCTTACAGTTCCGGCGGTTGGAAGTCCTATAATTAATGTGTCAGCAGGGCTGCATTCCTTCTGGAGGCTCTAGGCGAGAATCTGTTTCCTTGCCAAGCCCAAAGTGATGGTATTTGGACGTGGGACCTTTGCGATGTGATTTTGGAGGTGACCAGGAAGCTCTGCCCTCATAATGGAATTAGTGCCCTTATAAAAGAGATCTCAGAGTGCTCCCTTGCCCCTTCCACCATGTGAGGACACAGTGAGCAGACAGCTATCTAGGAACCAGGAAACAAGTCCTCACCACACACTGAGTCTGCTGGAGGCCTTGATCTTGGACTTCCCAGCCTCTAGAACTGTGAGAAATAAATTTCTGTCGTTTATAAACCATCCAGTCTAAGGTATTTTTGTTATAGCAGCCGGATTGAACTAAGACACACAGTTACCATACCACCCAAATATAACTGGGAAGATCAGAACCTCTTTTGGTTCTACCACATCTTAGTTATATGGGGATGTTTTGCCTTTATTTTGTGGAGGTTCAGTGCCAGCTACACAGATAGCAAGCTAATTCCTTATAAACTCTTTGACATGCTCATAAGCTGGTTGGGGATGAAGACAAATATATATGCAATGCCAAAGAGAGCATTAAGTGAGATTAACCGTGTAATATCATTCTCCCTTACTATGATAAATGCTAGGATATTTTCTCTTCTTTTATCAGGTAAAAACAATGAAGCAGATTTAAAGCGGCAGGGTTCAGAAGAGAGAGAAATCACTCACCAGTGGGAATCTCCAGGAATTTCACAAAAGAAGTGGCATTTGAACTAAACCTTGCATGATTTTTGTTGTAATTAGCAGAGGGAAAGCTTTGGAAATTCTGCAAACATCAGAGAAAGGCAGGGATTTATATTTGAGACACAGAAAATAATCCTTTGTGGATGCGGCATAAGTCATGAGAAGGGTCAAAGTTAGAAATAAGGGAAGAAATAGTATTGAAGACAGACCACAGAAGCGTTAAGAACCAGGCAAGACAACTTTGGCTCCCTTCTCTAGGTGGTGAGGAGGCACCGAGAGCTTTTGAGCAGGCACTGATGTGATTGGATGAGTGTTTTGGGGTGATTCATTTGGCATATATCTGCAGAATATATTGAGTAAAGTGTTTGAAAGATGACAAAAACATCTGAAAGATTTATTTGATAAGAGTGATACACATTACTTACATTGTTTTTCTTCTGCTTAGAACATTCATTCTCCAGACGTTCACAAGACTGGTGCCCTAATGGGACTCCAATTCCTGTTTAATTGTCTCCTCCTCAGTTCCTGACTATCCATCTCCTTCTCTGAGACGTTCCCTCAGTCACTTTCTTACTTAGCTTTATTCTTCTCAGGACTTACTGCTGCCTATTTATGTGTCTAACTTGCTTAATTTGTCCTCCTTACTAGTAACCAAGCCCTAAGAGGACAGTGACTTGGTTTGTCTTGTTTACCACAAGACCTCTAGCCTAAAAGAGTTTCTGGCACATAGGAAACTACACTTTTTTATTAAAATGAATAAATGACTTGAAGACTAATAATCCAGATCAAGGCAATAGAGTCATTAACAGAAAACAGGACACCAACAACACCAACTATACTACAAAGCTAAAAACATACAATTTCCCCCTGCCCTCACTAAGCCTAAGGCGTTTTAGGTGATCTACGTAAATATATCCAAATGTATTTGAAGATAAACTCAGAATTTAGTAACACCTAGCTCCCAAACCTATCTTTACTTGATCCTAGCATACTTTCCCCTCAGTTCATCAGCCTTAATTTTTTTAATTCCTTGGCCCCAAATTCAATCTGCCACCATCATTCTGGTTTGGCTTTCATTCTGACTTTTATTTGGAATTTAGATCTAAAATGGCCTGTTGAGACATCCTTGCTCCAAGTTTTGTTACCCAGAAACCAGAACCTTTTTCTGGGCTCTAGATAATGCCCCAAGGGTAGGGGAAATGTGGATTGAAATTCAATGAACTATCAATCTTCAGATTTAAGGAAGTGCACAGGGTCGTGGTGTCATTTTCCTGCCCTGTTGAAACTTTCCATGTTTAGTGTCCATTCAAAAGTATTTAATTAGTACCTAATACAAGTAGAATCTGGCCAACTTAGATTTGAGATGAAAATGCACTTTTCAAATGCAAATCAGATAAAAATCAGTAGCATTCATTTAGATTTTGGGGGTAGGTTCAATTTAAGGTAGGGAATAAAAGTCCATATCAGAAACCTGGAAAATAACTATATTATATGAAGCTCCCATGTGTTGAAGTGTCCATATGTATACATTACGCCAATATAAACTTAATCAATACATTCAAAATATATAACGTATATTGCTTTTTCAGTTTTTCATTGTCACTATAGAAAAATTGAGAGTGTTCTTTGTTTTCTAACATAGCTTTGAAGTGTCTCCTTAGCACATGTAATGATCAAAATTGTACATTTAGCCTAATAGCTTTGTTTCATTCATAGCCTTAAATCACAAGGCAGCTCTTTGTGCTTTAAATAAATACATACAAGCTGTTACTTTTGTAAAATGCATTTATTTTGAGATTAAAAAATACAATAATTGTTAATCAACTAATATGTAGGTTTCCATGATAAAGGTGAGGTTTAGGCATATTAAGAATTATCTAGGTAAGGAATGCTGGATTAATATAATGAAAACATAATGTAACTTCTTTTCTATTGCTTGAAATTTGATTTACCATAGATTTGAGATTCTGGTGCTGTAAACTGCCTGTGATATCTGAAAAACTTATTAAACAAGAAGGAAATTTGATCTAAGGAAATCATTCACATCACTTGTGTATCCTGCAAATCCAAAAATAAGAGATGAGAAAGGGTTTAAGCAATAAGCCGAGATTTTGAAGCACTCATTTATTTTTCTGCTATTTAAAAATGTCTATGTATAAAAAAGGGAAGAAAGCTTTTAGCCTTAATAGCCATTCTTTTTCATGAACAACTAAACCTTAAGCGATCATTCCATTATTGGGCAATTTCTTCTTTTGAGATCTTCCAAACACTTCAAGAGTAAAAAGCCTGATGTGTTCCTGACTTAAATCTTTTGGTAAATAAAGGACTTGAGCACCTATCTACATAGCTACAGGCTTTTTGGTTTTTTTAGTTTCCTGAGTAAAATAATTTTATTTATTTTTTTTGTGTGAGGAAGATTGGCCCTGAGCTAACATCTGTTGCCAATCTTCCTGTTTTTGCTTGAGGATGATTTTCACTGAGCCAACATCTGTGCCAATCTTTCTCTATTTTTTATGTGGGATGCCACCACAGCATGGCTTGATGACTGGTGTCAGGTCCACGTCTGGAATCTGAACCTGTGAACCCAGACTGCTGAAATGGAGTGCGCAAACTCAACCACTATGTGACTGGGCCAGCCCCCTTTCTTTTGTTTTTTTGTTTTTGCTGAGGGAAATTCACCCTGAGCTAGCCTCTGCTGCCAGTCTTCCTCTTTTTGTATGTGAGCCGCCATCGCCGCATGTTCGCTGACTGACAAGTGGTGTAGGTCTGTGCGTGGGAACTGAGCCTGGGCCACCAAAGAGGAATGTGCTAAACTTAACCACTAGGCCACTGGCACTGGCCTCAAATAATTTCTTTCTTTCTTTTTTCGTTTTTTGCTGAGTAAGATTAGCCCAGAGCTAACATCCATTGCCAATCCTCCTCTTTTTTTTTGCTTGAGGAAGATTAGCCCTGAGCTAACATCTGCACCAGTCTTCCTCCACTTTTTATATGTGGGTCACCACCATAGCATGGCTGACAAGTGATGCAGGTCTGCACCCGGAATCCAAACCCATGAACCCAGGCTCCTGAAATGGAGCACATCAAACTTAACCACTATGCCATGGGGCTGGCAGCCAGATAACTTTTTCTAATTGGATACTTTTATATTCTAGCCCTGCCTTTCAGTTAATGTAGTTATACAATTATCAAAAAGCTGTCATTTCTCTTACTAATACCTGGCTTACTGTGGCTTTTTATAGGAGTCAATTAGTTCTAGTCACTAGCTTATTTATATATGGGAGCCCAGGAGAGAATGAGTGAGAATAAGTAATAATTTTTTGTAAGAAGAAAACAAACTACCATGTTATACTGAAATTATTTGTTTCATGTCTTTCTTTCTCCTGGGACAATAAAATTCTAGATAATCATATTATTCACTTTTATCAGCTTTATCTCCAGTGCATAGCACAGACCATGGCATATAATAGTTGCATATTAAATGCTATTTTAACAAGTCTTGCAACCACAAATCATAGAAAAATTGTTTGAAAGTAGTAGAAAAGTTTCACATGAAGAAGAATAAGCAAAGGATTTTCATGATTTTCTCTAAATGTTTCAAGTTTATTTATCAAAATGATTAATATTATTGCTGTCATTAATCCTATGGGACTGATACGGATTTCTATTTTACAGATGAGGAAACTGAGATTTAAAGAGGTTTAGTAATTTTCCCAAGTTTGTAACTCTAGCAAGTAGATGCTGATGGACCAGGAACATACTGAGGTCTAGCTCCAGAATGTAAACTCTTACTTACTACTACACTACTTCCACCGTTGCATGGATGAGTAACTAAACCAGAATCGACCTTACTCCAACGTATTGAATGGGAAACCATCGAGTGCCTCTATCTACATCAGCACAAAATCAACCCTTTTCCATCAGCTTTCTAGGCAAGTTTCATTATTTCTTTGTTTATGATCACTTTCCCCAACTAGAATATAGATTCCTCAAGAGTAAGGAATGTGTGTGTCTTTTTAACCAATATATGTTGTGCTAGAAGTGGAGTAAAACCTAGTCTTGTCTTAGTTCATTCGGACTGCTGTAACACAATAACGCAGACTGAGTGACTTATAAACAACAGGAATTTATTTCTCACTTCTGGAAGCTGGGAAGTCCAGAATCAAGGCACCAGCATGGTTGCGTTTTGGTGCGAGCCCTCTTCCAGGCTGAGGACTATTGACTTCTTGCTGTGTTCTCACATGGCGGAAAGTCTTGTGAGCTCAATGGGGCCTCTTTTATAAGGGCACTAATCCCAACCATCAGGGCACTGCCCTCATGACCTAATCACCTCCCAAAGGCCCTGCCTCCTCATACCATCACCTTGGGGGTTAGGTTCAACGTACAAATTTTGGAAAAACATAACATTCAAACCATCGCAATATTGCACTAGAATGTACCTAGTAAGAGCTCAGTACATCTTTATTGAATTAATGAGTGTGTGGTAATATAAGAAATGAATGTTAGTAATGACTAATCTAAGTTCATTGTTGACTTGTGACAAAAATATTATTATAATATTGCTTCTCAGCTATTGGCCTAACATAAAATGTGATGTTAGAATACAGGGCCAATATGAAAAAAATTTTTTATACTCTTAACACCTTTCATATTTAAGAGGCCAAAACATGCTGGTGGCTTGGTTATGAGGCAGTTCTCTGTAGCCTGATGGAGTCAAGGAGTAAAGTCAAATAACCTAGCTTCAAAATAGAGCTCAAACATGTCTTTGTTGTGTGGCTTCTGAGAAATCACTTAATTCCATCTGTAAATGGCAGTAATAATAGTATCTGACTCTTAGATCTGCTCTGGACTAATATGTTATTAGAAAATAACTCAGCCCTTAACTCAGCACTTCGTATATAATAATCATTTAAAAGAATTGTTATTGTTTGAGAGTAAACTCTAGCTTTCAATTACATTCAATTACTTTATAAAACCCTGCTTCAAAAATAAAAGATAATTTACATATTTAGTAACACGCTTTTAACCTCCTTTATAGCTAAAAGAAGTTTTAGTTTTGTTATTTCTGAGAGAGTGATTTGCACATTTTTGGTTAAGTCTTTGTATTGGGCAATGCTAAATTGCTAAATGTAAACTGTTTCATCTACACTTTTAATTTTAATAGTTGTAATATGCATTAATAATTGCATCAGACTGCTAAACCAAGTAATACAAAGTAACATTATTGTAGCCAGTTTTTAGGCCTGTTTACTATACCTTATTTTGCTAAGGTTTCCCTTTAGACTTCTGCTTACCTGAGCAGAATTTAGCTATGCAAAGCTATCTAGCATGCCAAAGGAAACTTTGAAAGGAGAAAATAAACAAAACTTTATTTCTTCAGACCATTTGTTTACTGTATTAACACACTTATAAAAGCTATCTGACCCAGATTAGTTCTAACTAAAGCAACCCAAGGCATTAACATCCGTGATTTGTTTCGAGGATCCGGAAATGAATCAATTATATTAGTGGGTTAAGTATATTTAGTCACTGTACACTTTTATTGGATAATTAAGAAGAAAAATCACTGATTTAATTTATGAATCAATATTTATTTCCTAATTCCATCATATGAAATTTCAAATTTCAAAAGTTTTGTTAATTTTTTGTACAAAGTTATTCTTTACAATCTTATTTTTTAATATATGATTCTAAATGTGTTCAAACTTACTAATTAACAAGAAAAAAATTGGACAGTACTAATTCATTGTCACTGTCAAGCTGGTTGTTTGCTGATATTCATGTAGAATTTAGCAATGGCCCCAATGAATGCTTTAAAGGATTTGATGATTGTTAAGGTCTAAATAGGTCCATACCGTTGGAAAAATTTGTCTTATCAAACATTTTTGGTAATTTTGTTTTCTCTTTGGGAAAACCTTATGAATCGCAGTGAAGCATTGTCTGCTATAGGACCAAAAGATGAGAGGAAGGAGCAAAAAAAAACAAGGGAGGGTTCTGCTCTGCTGTACACAGAGTCGCTAGGAGTCAGAATTGACTGGAAGCACTGACAACAAATGGTTTTACTATCAGTTCACTGGGAAGCGTAGAGGTCTTAAACTTCCTTATCACACTCTTGTCAATAGGAGAAAAAAAGAAAGCTTCAGAAACCTTTGCTTCTATGTATTTCTGCCAATCAAGCTAATCCAGGAGATAAATGCAACAATAAGAAAAGACCCTATTCCTTTGTTCACCACTAATTCATCACACTTTTCACAGCTGGATCTCAATGGAAGCCACACAGATTTGACCTTTAAATCTTAGCTAGGCTGCATTTGATCTTATCTCCCACAGGTATAACTTGGATGTATTCACTACTTCCATTGCCCTTTTTCCATAATTTGACTTTGATTTATCTTTTAACTATCAGCAGTCAACATTAACACACGAAACCATCTGTGTGAAAATCAAGTGGTGTGCTTTATCGGGCCTGGAATCAGATATTTCTATTCAATACCATTCTATTAACTTTGAGGCAAAAATGCAATTTGATTTTATTGATTTACCAACAGAACAAATTTGCACCATTAGTTATCTCTTGTTATAACTACTTTATCTGCGCTGGGATTTTGAAACTGAGGTACATTTACAGGCAGAAAATACAGTCATTAATGAGGCCAAAAGATATCCATGGTTCAGGTATAATATTCGGTTATTCTTATGATTTCACATAAAACATTTTTATTGATGTATTTCTGTATTTTTTCCCCTCTAACAGACACTTGGTGCATTCTAAAACTTCACTGAAAGTTAATTCAAGGAGGTTTACTGAACAATAAAAACTTAAATCCTTATGGACCATTTTTTCCTAATAATGGTTTCTTTTAAACTGGTGTAAACCTACCTGACCCTCCAGTAATTTTTTACTTCTAACCAACTGAAAGTTAATGAACCACAAATTACACTGGGGAAGTGAATTACTTTTTTACAAGGAGCCGGAATGTGTTGAATGTGGTGAGAGAACATTAACAAATCTGTCAATTAGCCTGGAAGGTATTTTGACTTTTATGTGTTCTGTTTGCTTGCTCAATATATCAAATGAATTCCCTTCATTTTGCTTAGTAGTATTTCTAATAATAACAATACCCAAACAGCCTTTTTCTCAATCTATAATTTATCTTTCATGACAGTCTTCTGAGAAGTTTCAGAGACCTAAGCACAAACTTTTCAGACTCACAGTGCAATTTTTGTAGTTGTGGTCCTACTTCATGACTCTTAGGCCAGTAATTTTGGGGGAGGAGGTAGTTATTTTTCCATAAGTTCCTTATCCATTTATGACAGTAACTGATCTTAATTTGAACCAAGATCTTAACCATACCATCTAACAAATCTCAAATGGAGAGCAAGATCTTATAGCATTTCCTCAAGCTTTCAAAGGTATTTTATTGATAACTCTATTCTAATACCTAATGAGATTGTCCATTCATTAGTGACATGGTCAATTATTCTTTATAACATTAATAGTTTTAATAAAAACTTTCCCAAGTGGAAAGGGAAGAAAATCTATCTACTAATACCGTCCACTACCTACTAATACCCACCCCACCTGCAACGCGGACATGAAAATGCTTTAGTTGGCCCTCGGTATCCACGGGTTCCATGTGCAAGGATTCAACCAACCACGGATCATACACACACACAATCCACTGCTGGTTGCGGAACTCACGGATATGGACGGCCAACTGTACTCAGCTCTACTCTAAATATTTCTCATCCTCCAGTAAGCTAGCCTGGGCTTGTTTCCATGGTGGCAACTGTGTTCCAAGAAAGTGGAAATGAGAAAGTGCTTCTCAAGTCTGCGCTTGTATCAAGCTTGCCACCATTGGCAAAGAAAGTCATGTGACTAATCCCAGAGTTAATCTGGAAAAACAGACACCACCTCTTGAAGGAAATAGGTGCAATGCCAAATTGTCCATAATTTAGATATTTATCTAGATAGAGTGCTGCTAGAACTTTTGCCATGAATCCATTAAACTCAACATCTATTTGGTTATCAGTTCCCTCTGAATATAAAAGCATATGGTCTTTGTGGTTCCTTCCTGACTGGTTTCTAATATTACCACCCTAATGTAAGATCTTGTTAATGCTCGCCTGAACCATGATGTTGATCTTAAAACTAGATTTCATTGTGTCTAGCTCCTCCTCAACGTTTCCTACACACATTTCAGGTATTTCAGGGGTTTTTTTTGTTTTTGTTTTGCTTATCTTTTCTACCATGTTTAATGACATTAATTTGAGCATAGGATTGTGATGTATCTTTTTATATCTTCCACAGTATTTGCACATATTGGACCCAAAATATACTTACTTGTTTTCCAGCTAGCAAAATAGATGAATAAATAAAAGGAAAAGAAATCACAAAATAATCAAATCTAAAATCTCAACTTCAAATATATTCAGGCATAATTATTTCCTTGGGATCCCTATGAATTCAGGTCATCTTTCAAACCCTTAGAAGTATGATTTTACTCAAGTCTTAATTATATGCCTTATTGACTGCTAGATACTAGATGCCAATTTTGTGACATTCTGAAACTTTCTGAATATAGTTATGCTCACTCCTTTCTGCCTTATTATTGTCTCTTACATCTATGAAATAGAATGGGATATTTATACTAGAAGTGGCGGTGTGCTTCATGTTACATTTGAGTTTGCAGAAGGTATAGTCCTGAGAGAATTCTTATAGCAGTGAAAAAGTAATGTTAAAACAAATACTCATTTCTGTCTTTGATTGATTGTTATCATAATTATTGTTCCAGATCCTCTCAGTATGTAAATCACCCTTGAGGAGTAAATTAGTCCTTTGGGAAGTTTCATCAACTCCTTAAAGCATATACTTCATGTAATTATTATTTTAAGAAATCAATTGATACCAATGTGGCTTAAAGAGTCTTATGATTTTTCCCAAAGGCTTAACTACATCAGCTAATAATGCATTTACTGGTATTTTATGACTCACTGCAGGTTGTGAATACATAGTCTGTGTCAGAGAATCCACAGAAGTCAATCTTTTCCTCAAAATACCTACATCATGATGGATCAGACACCAGTAGTGTTAAAGTAATCAAGCAAGGAAGCCATTGGACTGAGGTGGCTCAAATGCCTTGGTAGCCTATATAAGCAGACCAAAACCTAAGCCACAGTCAATTCCTGTAAATGCTTAGGGTTAGAAGAGCAACCAAACACAGCCAAATAGCCTTTCCCAAACAATGCAACTGCTTAAGCTATAGCCAATCAAATCATTTCCTTGCTTTGTTTCCACGTCTTTTATACAAAAACCTTCCCGCTAGCTTCTGTCAGTAGAGCACTTCTAACCACTTCTGCTTCGGTATTGCCCAATTGGAATTAATTTGTGTTCAAATAAACTCTTAAAATTTGTAATATGCCCCAGTTTGTTTTCTGACAGTAGAGAGACCAAATAATTTATCCAAACCAGGACACTATTGAGAGTGAAAAGAGTTCTATTAATATCTATAACAAAAAATTCAGGATTTTCTAGGCAAAATGAGACATATGGTCACCACAGATATCAGCAGCCTTTATAATAAAATTCCTAGATCCACCTGGAGGGTGCAATGTGTGCATTTCTAGGTGGGGGTATTTGGAGTGAGAGCCTGTGATATTAAAGGAAACCAGAGCCAGACAGTGGTTAAAGCAGTAAAAAGATATTCCATTCCAGAACTGTTTCAATAGAGGAAAAGAGATCTCAGGTTAGAACTGGGCTCAGTTCTGAATACAGCAAGGACACGGTGGGGATTTACAGCCAAGGAGAAGGGTGAAGGGTCAGAGCTTGGAAAATTACTAAGAGGAGAAATCAAGGAAGGATAGGGGAATTCTTGCTAAAGTGACCTAACAGGATTCTTGCTGAAGGAAGGCCAGAGTGATAAGACACCAAGGGTGGGAGATGAGGAATTTGATCAGATATTGAGAGGGATCAGGTATCAAGGGTGAAAAGTTCTCTCTAAATTGACTTATACAGGATTCTTGCTAAAACTGGGATCTGCAGGCCAGTAAAGATGAGGGGACCAAGGTTGAGGCCTAATTGAGGAAAAGGTATAGAGGAACCTATCTAAAGTATGGTAAGGAGGGAGTCTGTCAGTGGGCACATTTCTGCCATCCCAGTGGAATTTATTCAGCAGAGCTTGGAGATTACAGTATGAACATACACTGAAGAAGAGAAGTAATGAGATATTCAGTGTTGCAGTAGAATTGGCTAATTGGCTAATAGCTACAGCTTCCCTCAAGTTTTGTTCCTTCCTTCCTTTCTTTCAAAATTATCTATCAAGCAGGCTATGAGGGATATAATAATAATCAATATACAATTAGTCCCTGTCCTCAAGAAATCCACATTTTAGGTAGGAATTTGTCAAATAAAAATTACACAATTGAAAGGTACTTACTTTAAAAATTACTTTTACAGAGAAGCACAGAATAATAGAGGACCTGCTGGGAACCAAGCTCATAGGCTTGGGAAAGATTTAATCAGAAATCTATTTTCTAAGAAAGTGAGGTTACACTATGATCTATCAAACAATTAGAATTGAGATACCCAAAAGAAGGGGGAAAAGATTTTCAGCTAAAGGACTCAGATAAAGTTACTGATGTGAAAAACAAAAACAAACAACAAACAAAACACACACACACACACACCCTGAAGAGAATGACTGGGAATAATAGCCAAGAGGATATTGAGAAATGAAGAAAGAGTTCAGACCATTGAGAGCAATTTAGGCCACTTTAAGGATTCTAATTTAATACAAAGATCATGGTAAGTTAGAAAAAATAAGATGAGATAAATCCCAATATTTCATTGACTTAATGCAATTAAATACCATTTTCGTCTGATATGAGGATCTGATATGAGGTTGGTAGGTGTTGGCTCATTGTGTGGGGAGACAGCAGCAGGGGGAGGTGGGAGGCCTGCTCCATGCAGTCATTCAAGGACTCCGTCTGCCACAGTGCGCTCATAGCTCCAAATGTTGCCGTAGGTTCCAACGTCCAGCCACCAAATGAGGGACAAAAGAGAGTATGGAGATTTGTGCAGGGTATTTTATAGGCCAGTGTATATTTCTACCTCATTCCATTGGCCAGAACTCAATTAGTCGGCCCTAACTAATTGAAGAAGAGGATGAGAATTGTAGTTTAGCTGTGTTTCCAGTGTATGTAGGAGAGAAATGAAACAAGTTTGGTGTGTACATAGCATCTTTGTGAGGATTGAAACCAGCTGTCTCCTCGAGAACAGAAACTATACCTACTGTCTACACACCATACGTACTGTATGGTATGACTTTGATATTTCAGTGCATTCATTAACATTTCTTTCCTTTTCCAGGAGTTTCTTGATTAGCAAATGGTTTGCTTTTTCATCATGGGAACTTTCTAAAAGATTCATCGACTCTTCAGTGGAAAGCATTAAAAGACAGTTATGTCCTAGGATTCTTTAAGTATCTCACATCAAAATCCTCACTTTGCTGTTTCCACCCATCCTGCACTGTATTAAAGTGAGCCTTACCAATTCCCAATCAACACTGTGTGTGAAAAATCCACCTGAAACCAAACTTCCAATTCTTACCTAATTCTGACCTTACCTTTCTTCTTCTAGGATACTGCCATGGCTCTAAAGAGGCGGTGTTCTCTCCCTTACAACAGTAAAGAATAAACTCTGGCTTGTGATATCAGCAATTTGTGTCGGTAATATTTGGAGGAACTGCATTCAACATTTGTTGAATGAGAGCTTTTATTTATTTATTTGTTTATGATATACAGGCATACCTCAGAGATATTGCAGGCTCCACTCCAGACCACTGAAATAAAGTGAGTCACAAATTTTTTCCCAGTGTATATAAAAATTATATTTATACTGTACTGTAATCTAAGTGTGCAAATGTATTACGTCTAAAAAACAATGTACATATCTTAATTAAAAATATTTTGTTTCTAAAAATTACTAACCATCATCTGAGCCTTCAGCTTTTTGTTGGTGGAGGGATTTGCCTCGATGTTGATGGTGACTGACTAATCAGGGCAGTGGTTGCTGAAGGTTGGAGTGGCTGTGGCAGTTTCTTAATATAAGACAGCAATGAAGTTAGCTGCATTGATTCGCTCTTCTTTTCACAATTTCTCTGTAGCGTGTAATGCTGTTTGATAGCATTTTACCCACAGTAGAATTTCTTTCAAAATTGGAGTCAATCCTCTCAAACCCTGGAGTTGTTTTATCAACTAAGTTTATGTAATGTTCTAAATCCTTTGTTGTCGTTTCGACAAGCTTCACAGCATCATCGCCAGAGTGATTCCATCTCAAGAAACCATTTTCTTTGCTCATCCATAAGCAACTCCTCATTTGCTAAAGTTTTATCATGAGATTGCAACAATTCAGCCACATCTTCAGGCTCCACTTTGAATTCTAGTTCTCTTGCTATTCCCACCACTTCTCCAGTTACTTCCTCCACTGAAGTCTTGAACCCCTCAAAGTAGTCCATGAGGACGGAAGTCAACCTCTTCCAATTAACGTCCCTGTTAATGTTGATATTTTGACCTTTTCCCATGAATCATGAATGTTCTTAATGCCATCTAAAAAGGTGAATTCTTTCCAGAAGGTTTTCACTTTACCGAGATCCGTCAGAGGAATCACTGTCTGTGACAACTACAGCCTTAAGAAATGTGCTTCTTAAATAATAAGAGTTGAAAGTCAAAATTACTCCTTGATCCATGGGTTGCAGAATGGATGCTGTGTTAGCAGGCATGAAAACAGCATTCATCTCATTCTACATCTCCATCAGAGCTCTTGGTGACCAGGTACATTGTCAATGAGCCTTAAGAGGAATCTTTTTTTCTGAGCAGTAGGTCTCAACAGTGGGCTTAAAATATTCAGTAAGCCATGTTGTAAACAGATGTGCTGTCCTCAGGGTTTGTTGTTCCACTTATAGAGCACAGGCAGAGTAGATTTAGCATAATTATTAAGGGCCCCAGGATTCGCCAAATGGTAAATGAGCCTTGGCTTCAACTTAAAGTCACCAGATGCATTAGCTCCTAACAAGAAAGTCAGCCTGTCCTTCGAAGCTTTGAAGCCATCTCTCTAGCTGTGTAAGTCCTAGATGGCATCTTAGAATATAAGGCTGTTTTGTCTACATTGAAAATCTGTTGTTTGGTGTGGCCACCTTCATTAGTTATCTTAATTAGATGCTCTGGATAACTTGCTGCAGCTTCTATATCAGCACTTGTGGCTTTGCCTCGCAGTTTTAAGTTATAGAGATGGCTTCTTTCCTTAAACCTCATGAATCAACCTCTGTTAGCTTCAAACTTTTCTTCTCTAGCTTCCTTACTTCTCTGAGCCTTCATACAATTGAAGAGTTAGGGCTTTGCTCTGGATTAGTCTTTGGCTGAAGGAAATGTTGTGGCTGTTTTGATCCTCTATCCAGAACACTAAAACTTTCTCCACATCAGCAATTAGGCTGTTTTACCTTCTTATCATTTCTGTATTCACTAGAGTAGCACTTTTAATTTTCTTCAAGAATTTCCCTTTGCATTCATAACTTGGCTAACTGTTTGGCACAAGGGGCCTAGCTTTTGACCTGTCTCAGCTTTCAACACGCCTTCCTCATTAAACTTAATCATTTCTATCTTTTGATTTAAAGTGAGAGACGTGAAACTCTTCCTTCCACTTGAACACTCAGAGGCCATTGTAGGGTTATTAATTGGCCTAATTTAGTATTGTTGCATCTCAGGGAATAGGAAGGCCTGGGGAGTGAGGGAAAGATGAAGAAATTGCCAGACAGTGGAGCAATCAGAACACACAGTATTTATAGATGAAGTTTGTAGGCATATAGATGTGGTTTGTGGTGCCCCCAAGCAATTAAAATAGTGACATCAAAGATCACTGAGCACAGATCACCATAACAAATATAATAATAATGAAAAAGTTTGAAATATTGCAAGAATTACCAAAACGTGATACAGAGACACGAGGTGAACAAATGCTGTTGGTAAAATGGTGCCAATAGACTTGGTCAACACAGGGTTGCCACCAACCTTGAATCTGTAAAAAATGCAGTATCTGTAAGGCACGATAAAGAAAGCACAATAAAATGTTGTATGCTTATGGAATGATATGTCTGATTTATGTCTGCTGAAAAGTCCTTTTGGTATAGTTTATCTTTTAAAAATTTTGCTAAGATTTACACATGCTCGTGTAGCCTATAGC
This sequence comes from Equus przewalskii, assembly GCF_037783145.1. Classification (NCBI taxonomy): domain Eukaryota; kingdom Metazoa; phylum Chordata; class Mammalia; order Perissodactyla; family Equidae; genus Equus; species Equus przewalskii. The sequence goes on from NC_091854.1 coordinate 17,933,738, forward strand.
AAATATAAACATATAAATAACCAAATTCTAGGAGATTAGAACCAAATGCTAGGGAGTTATATCCAGCAGGATGACTTGTAGTGTTAAACAAAAGGTGTTATAAAGTCAAAATGTTTCTAAATTGTAGGGAGAGAAAAAAATATTTTCAGGTTATGCTAAATCTGGCAAATGCTCCCATTCCATAAAAATGTAAAGTGGACAAGTAAAGGCATTTTATAACTGAGGTGAATTTCAGAACTTATCTAGAACTGAAAACCAAAACAAACAGACAAAATCAAGAGACACAGCATAAGTAGATAAAATCTACTCCTTGAGAAATTTCCCTAAGAAATTGTCATTTGAAGCAGGAGTTATGCTCGGTACCCACTGAAGAATGATAAGGTATTTTACAAAGCTGCACAGATCTCTATAGAAGTTGTGTAACGGGGATACCTACCATTATAGAAAGAGCACTGTTGATGACTGTAGGTCAAATTCTTCACTTTGAGCAAAAGTAGAGGTTGAAGCTGAGATTACTTTGCCAGTGTTTCTTCAAAGAATTGACCATTCTAGTACAAACCATTGAAAGAAAGCATATTGAACATTGTTTAGATACAAGTATATTCTGTCTACAAGAGACTCACTTTAGATCTAAGGTCACAGATAGGCTGAAATTGAAATGATGGGCAGAGATATTCCATGAAAATAGTAACCAAAATAAAACAGGAGTAGTTACATTAATATGAGAAAAAATTAAGTTAAAAACTGTCACGAGAGACAAAGAAGAACATTATATGATGATTAAAGGGTCAACTCACCGAGAAGATGTAACATTTATATGCATATGTACACTCCAAATATCAGAGCTTCTAAATATATAAAGCAAACGTTAGTAGAATTGAAGAGGGAACAGGTAGATCTACCACTATTATTGAGATTTCAACACCCCACTTTAAATAATAGATGGAATAATCAGACAGAAGATGAATAAGGGAAAAAAGGCCTTAAGACTGCTGGCCAAGTGAATGTAACAGACATATGTGAAATACTCCACCCACCAACAGCACAATGAACATTCTTCTCAAGTGTAATGGAGCCTTCTCCAGGATATGCCACAGGTTAAGCCACAAAACAAGTCTTAATACATTTAAATTGATGAAAGTCATACACAGTATCTTTTCCGATCATAATGGAAGAAACTAGAAATCAACAGCTAAACAAAGACTGAGAAAGCCACAAATATGTGGAAATTAAACAACACACTCTTATGCAACCCATGGGTCAAAAAAGAAATCACAAGGGAATTTAGAAAATATCTTGAGACAAAGGAAAATAAAAACATAACATGCCAAACTAATGGGAGACAGTGAAAACAGTGCCAAAAGGGAATTTTTTTGCTGTAACCACTCATGTTAGAAAAGAAGAAAGCTCTCAAATGATCAACATAACTTTACACCTTAAGGAATTGAAAAAAAAGAACAAACTAACCCACAGCTAGGAGTGGGAAGGAAATAATAAAGATTAGAGCAGAGATAAATGAAATAGAGAATAGAAAAATAGAGAGAAATCAATTAAACCAAGAGTTGATTCTTGAAAAACATCAATAAAATTGGCAAACTTTAGCTAAATGAACTTTATATATACCCCGTAGTTTGGGATATAGGATTTGGAAACAACACACTTTACCAAAAAGCACTCATTTGCAGTTGGTTCTATGAGTCTAGTAGCAGAATTGTTTGTCATCTCCTCTCTTATGATTATTAGCATCTACAAATTTAAATATTTTTCTAATAACAAAAGTATTAGTACTCTGATCTCCCCAAATCACCAATTAAAGTTCAAAGATGCTCAAATATTTCAGTGAAATAAAAGGAGTGCTATCTAAGTATGAATTCCACCTGAAAACAGAACATGAAACAAAAACCTAGTGGCCAGCAGTTTGGGGGAAATGATTGACCCCAGGAAATAGAAGTAAAGCACTGAAGAAAGTGGGACAGGAAATGCAGTAGAACCAGGAAAGCGTGCATTAACGAACTGCTTACTGCTGAGGGCAACTGGGGCTCAGTCCTGCTGAGATCTTCTAAGGAAATGAGTAGAATGTACTTCAAAATTTTCCCACCAGTCTAAGGGAGAGTTGAGGTATTTATCTACAGTTCCTGTGCCCCCTAAGTCGAGGGTTGCCCTGAGGAACATTAACACTTTCTGTGGCATCTACATGTGATTAAGTGGCCTACTGCTGCTTTGAGGAGAGTGAGCTAAGACGTGCAGAGACTAAAGCATACTTGATTGTTTGATAGAGGACATTAACGATGATGCATTGGAATTGTCCATTGTAAAACTACTGCAAGTGGGTGACAACCAGGATGTGGCATTGTGTGCCCAAAGTATCTGCTAAAGCCCATCCTTTGCACCACTCAGATCTATTCCTGCTGTACATTATCCTATCACTGCCTTTTCAGAGTGGTGGATGGTCACAATGTCAGAAAATTTAAAGGAAGACAATTATCTTTAATAAGAGAGTTCATAAATATATTTCAAATTAGAATCCATTTTGACACTGACAATTCAAACTTATAGCAATAAAATATGTAAATTTCCTCAAAAATGTCCTGAAATAAGGTAAAAGTTTCACCATTCTATCACAGTACTATATACAATGATACATTTCTTTAACAAAAGCCCAGAAAGTGGCAATATAACTGTTGCAACTTTTTAATTGAAGCTTTTAAAATGATTCAGAAAATTGGAAAATTATAAAAAGAATTTATTTGTCAAAAGTGTTTGTTTTTTGGATAGAATGAATTATTATAACTTTAGTCAAAATATTTATCTCACTTTTTCTTTCCTCATATCAAAGAACCACGGATAAGCTAAAACTAACAGAATTTTCAGTCTCACTTTCAAGGAATAGAGATTTCATGGCACACAGAAACAGATTTTAAGACATTTTTGTAGTCTGCATAAAATTGTGTTATTATTCAATATTAATTTGAGATTTGTTAATTTCTCATTTATACCTCATCTATATCACAAACTGATTTAAAAATACTACTGAACTGAGGGATATTCAAAAATAAAAGAATGACTTTTTCCATTGATGTTTTAATTTCAAGTATTTCACACCAACCAAAATAATGCCATGTCAGTATCATGTAGTGTTTGGTAAGATGTCTCCCTTTTCAATCATTGTATATTGTAACTTTAAATATTTGGAAATAAAATTTGGAAGAAAGACATCATTGTTGAGCAGTAATTTATATTAGGTAATAAACTAAAGGAGTTGGGAGAAAAGTTTTCCTCTCTTCACTCGGCAAATCTGTATCTTTGCCGGAGAAAAGTAAATACAGCCAATATTTTCTGAATTAGAACTCCAAATGAATAACAAAGGAGAAATCATCAATAGTAATCAAAAGAGCAAAAATAAAAACAAACCACTTGGAAAACAAAACAACTCCTAGTTATTCTTGAGTCAAAGAAAAATCAAAACTACTCTTAGATAACAAGGACACTTGTCAAAACAAATGGAAGGTATATTAGAGAAAAATTTATAGCATCAAATGTTTATGGAAAAAACTACAGAAAATAAACTAATAACTAAACACATTTTGCTAAAAAAGAAATACTAAATATAAAATATGAAATAAACATTACAAAAAGCAAAATTTCCATTCGATAAAAATACAAATCTTGCATATTTGGTCTTTGAAAAAAAAATAAAAATGCAAGCTGATATCAATAGAGAAAATAAATACAGAATGTGACAAATGTTAAAAATGATAGTACAGGGCCAGCCCCGTGGCTGAGTGGTTAAGTTCGCATGCTCCCCTTTGGTAGCCCAGGGTTTTACCGGTTCCGATCCTGGGCGTGGACATGGCACCACTCATCATGCCACGCTGAGGTGGTGTCCTACACGCCACAAATAGAAGGACCCACAACTAAAAAAAATATGCAACTATGTACTCAGGGGATTTAGGGAGAAAAAGCAGAAAAAACAAAAAAGATTGGCAACAGTTGTTAGCTCAGGTGCCAATCTTTAAAAAAAAATGATTGTACAATAGAGACTGTTATTAAACATATGGCAATTAAAATATATCATTTTTAGCAATAATTTAAAAGTCTTGAAATAATTATTTTATTGGTCAATGTTAATTGAACCAAGAGGTAAAATAATTGAATACCATGTTCAAAAGTTGACACATTTTTCAAAACTCTAACTCCCAAATAGATGTTGGTCTCAGGTAGTTTCATAAGAAAGTTTGTCAAGAAACAGATCACAATCCAGCTACTATCATTCTTCTTAGTTTTGAAATACTAGACAATTATAATAAAGAGTTGAAGGAAATGAAGGATGTCTACAACTACGATTTTATCCGACATTCTTCAATACCTACAAAAAAGAAATGAAATATAAAATAGGATTTTACTGGAAGAACCAAGAAAATTAATTTTAAAATACTTACAATTAAGAATATTCAGCACAGCATCTAGATATAAAATAAAATGGTAAAAAAGATAGTTAATATATTGCTAGTGAGACAGTAAATTCAACACTACTCTGTGAACTAATTTTATAGTATATATCAACATACTTAAATTGCATATATGTATAGAACTAGCAATTAGTCTTCTAGAAATTTATACTAATGAAATAATGAGATAAATGTGCTAAAATTTATGCACACACATGTGTATTTAACTTGGTGTATAATAGCAAAATGTGGAAAATATATTAAATGTCTGTCAATGAAGATGCATTAACAATATGGAACTTTACATAATTTTATATGCAGTGGTTTCAATTTAGGTTTCAGTAGGTGGGTGTAGAAAATGAAAATATATATATTTTTTGCATACATGCTACACTTAAGGATTTAAAATATACTAATTACACTGTTTGGAAGCATGTTCACCAAAATCTTAAATATGACTGTCTCTTGTGGGATAATTTACTTTTTTTTCTTCCATTTTGTTAGTGTATTTAAATAAGTAAAAAGAAGGGCGGAAGGGAGGAAGGAAGGAAGGAAGGTAGGAAGGAAGGAAAGAAATTGCTTTTTATTTTACAGGAGAGGAAAACAAAAGCTGCTGGGGCTATAACCCACCCAATTGATTCAGTATGGAGCCCATCGGAGTGTTGGGATAATGACGCAAAGGCCAATACTTCCTCAACATAAATGCCATTCATTGACTAAAAGCCACATCAGTCAGCATTTTGCATAGAACCATAAAAGCAAACTGCTTAATTGAAAACACAGATTAATGTGACCTTTGAAAACTGATAAATAGAAATGTTCTCTGCAATTAGTACTAAGCAACTATATATGAAGACGATTTTATTATGATACAGACAATCATAAGACATAGATAAGGTCGATAAGAAATCCTAAATAAGAACAGGAGAGAGACTTTTCCCATAGTGTTCTTTGTGTAGCTGGTGAGCAGGATGTGGAAACACTATCACGCTGACATTACAGCAGCCCGAGAGCTTTTTGTCTTTGTAGTTCTTCTTCACTTAACTATTTAGTTGCAGAGTTTTCATTCCATATTAGGATTTTTACTCTTTCAGTAGTTCTGTGTCTATTATCAAGTACCAAAAGTAGATCTTTGATTGCAGCCAAAATTATTTTATCAAAGCCTAGTTGGAGGCTATTTGACATTCATTCAATAATAACTTTTAATAAATATTCTTTAGGGACCGGCCCCATGGCCAAGTGGTTAAGTTTGTGTGCTCCACTTCGGCGGCCCAGGGTTAGCCAGTTCAGATCCTGGGCGTGGACCTACACACCACTCCTCAAGCTATGCTATGGTGGCATCTCACATAGAAGAACTAGAATGACTTACAACTAGAATATAGATCTATGTACTGGGGCTTTGGGGAGAAAAAAAAGAGGGAGATTGGCAACAAATGTTAGCTCATGGCCAATCTTCCTTACCAAAGAACAAAAATAAATAATAAATAAAACAGTGGGTTTGGATTCCCTCCCTCTTTAAAAATAAATAAATATTCTTGAGTACCTACTGTGTGCCATTTATGTCTCTATAGCACTCGATACGCCCCCATAAACGGCCTCATAATCTTTCCACAAACACTCAGTCCTCTTCTTCTTGGGAACTATACATACAGTTATGAAATCAAGAAATGTTTCTAGGAATCCTGGATGATTACCTGAACACGATATGCAATCCATCACTAAGTCCTATCCCTTTGCTACCTAAATTGTTCTTGGACTCATCCACCCTTCTCCAATGCCAGCGTCACTGTCATTGCACGAACCCAAGTCTCCATTATTTTTCTTCTGGACTACTGCATTGTCTTCTGACTTGTTTTTCCTTCCTTCACTGTTGCTTTTCTTTTAAATATTTCTTCTATCTTCCTTAAATTCAAAGAAATATATTATCATGGTACTCTATCTCTCGTCTCCACTTAAAATTCTAGAATGACTTTCTCTTTGCTCATCAGATAAATATGAAAGTCTTCAAAGGCCCCTGTAGCCTTCCTACTTTCTCTTCACTCATTGCCTCATTCTCTGTGCTCCAGGACTATTTTTTCACGTTTCTTGAAAGTACCATGCCCCTCTCAGTCATCCTTGAGATCAACTCCCATAGTACCTTTACTCCCTAACACTCATCAAATTTATATTGACAAATGTTTAATATAATTGTTTCTCAAATGTCTTTCACATTAGACTATAAGCTGCTTGAGGGTAAAAATGTGTAGTTTTATCCAATGATATTCTTAGCACATACCCCATCCCATTCCTGGCACTTATTAAGTATGCCATATTTCTTGTTACTTAATGAAGCCACATACACAAAACACTCATTAATGCAACGGTTCTTTTTTTAAAAAATTGGGATATAATTCACCCACCATAAATTTCACCCCTTTAAAGTATACAATTCAATGATTTTTAGTATATTCACAAAGTTCTCCCACTATCATCACCATATAATTTTACGACATTTTTACCACTCCCAAAACAAGGACTCACTAGCAGTCATTCCTCATTGTACCCTCCCTCTAGCCCCTGGAAAATATCCGTTTACGTTGTATCTCTATAGATTTATCTATTTTTGACATAGAATAGCATAGAATAATACAGTATATGGCTTTTCCGTTTGGCTTCCCTTACTTAGCATAATGGTTTCAATGTCCATCCACGTTGCAGCATGTGTTAATACTTTATTCCTGTTTACAACTAAATAATATTTCATTGTATAGATATGCCACATTTTGTTTATTCTTTCGTCAACTGGTGGACATTATGGGTTCTTTCTAGTTTTTGACAATTACGAATAATACTGCACAAACAAATGTGTACGTTTGTGGGGACTCACTTTTTCATTTCCTTCGAGTATGTATCTAGGAGTAGAATTCTAGATCATATGATAACTCAATTTTTAACTTTTTTAGGAATTGCCAAGTTGTTTTCCAAAGCAGCCACACCATTTACATTCCCACCAGTAACGTATGAGGTTTCCAATTCTCCACATCCTTGACAACATGTTTGTCTTTTTTATTATAGTCACTCTAGTTGGTATAAAATGATATCTCATTCTGATTTTGATTTTCATTTTCTTAAGAACTAATTATATTGAGATCTTTCCAAATGCTTATTGGCCATTTGTACATCTTCTTTGGAAAAATGTCTATTCAAACCCTTTCCCCATTTTTAAATCGTTACTTGTCTTTTTTATCACTGAGTTGAAAGCGTTCTTCATATATTCTCCATACTAGTCTAGTACCTTGTCAAACACATGATTTACAGACATTTTCTTCCATTCTATGAACAGTTTTCTCATTTCTTTCTTGATAGTAACCCCTGAAACACAAAAGATTTTAATTTTGATCGGGTACAATGTAGATTTCTTTTCTTTCTTGTTGTGTGTACTTTTGATGTTATATCTAAAAAACCATGGCTGAATCTAAAATCACAGAGATTTGCACCTAGCTTTTTTGTCTAAGAGTTTTATAGTTTTAGCTCTCACATTTAGGTCTTTAATTGATTTTGAATTAGTTTTTTGGGTGAGGTAATTTTGCTCCTTCATTCTTTTGCATGTGGATATCCAGTTGTCCCAGGACCATTTGTTGAGCAAACTAGGTTTTCCCTATTATCTTGGCAACCTTGTTGAAAATCTATTTGCCATAAGTAAAGGTTTATTTCTGAACTCTCAATTCTATTCCACTGATATATATGTTTATTCTTATGCCAGCACCACAATGTTTTGTAGATATGTAGTGTGTTTTTAAATCAGAAAGTGTGAATCCTTAAATTTATTTTTCTTCAAGTTCATTTTGGTAGCCTGGATCCATTGCATTTCCATATAGATGTTAGAATTAGTTTGCCAATTCTTGCAAAATGATAGTTGAGATTTTCATAGAGATTGTGTTGAACCCATAGATCAATTTGGGGAGTACTGACATCTTAATAATAGTAAGTCTTTCAATCCATGAATACAAGATATCTTTCCATTCTTTTAGGTTTTCTTTAATTCCTTTCAAGGATGTTTTGTAGTTTTCAGTGTATGGTACTTGTACTTCTTTTGTTAAATTCATTCCTAATTATTGTATTCTGTTTAATTCTATTTAATGTATTTTATTCTGTTCAAATAAATGGAATTGCTTCTCTTAATTTAGTCTTTGATTGTTCATTGCTAGCATGTTAGAAATACAATTAATTTTTGTATATTTATCTTGTAAATAAGGTCCTGTAAACTTGCTGAGCTAGTTTATTAGCTCTCACAGCTTTTTGGTGGATTTCTGAGTATTTTAAATTCACAAAATCATGTCATCTACCAATCTATCAATAGAGATAACTGGACTTCTTCCTTTTCAATTGGATGCCTTTTATTCATTTTTCCTGACTCGTTGTCCCTGTTAAAATCTCAGGAACAATGTTGAATAAAAGTGGCAAGAGTGTATATCCTTGCTTTGTTCCTTACTTTAGGGGGAAAGTTTCGGTCTTTCACCATCAAGGGTGATGTTAACTCTGGGTTTTTCATGCATGCCCTTATTAGGTTGAAGAAGCTCCTTTCTATTCCTACCTTGTTGAGTGTTTTTATATATACTTGCATTGCCTCTCCCCTCCTTTATGCTAATATTTCATAAATTACATTTTTATGTATTATATGTCAATCAATCCATATTTATAATTATTGTTTTATACAATTATCTTTTAAATTGTATATTTTAAAAAGAGTTAAAAACAAGTAAAAATACATTTATACTGTCTTTTATATTTACCTATGTAGTTATGTTTACTGGTGCTCTTTATTTCTTCACTTGAATTAGAGTTACTGTCTGCTGGTCTTTTATTTAATCTTAAAGAATTCCTTTTAATAGTTTTTGTAGGGTAGGTCCTTTAGTGATAAATACTCCTGGTTTTTATCTATCTAGGAATGTCTTAATTCCTCCTTCATTTCTGATAAATAGTGTTGCTGGATATAGTATTATTGGTTGGCAGTCTATTTCTTTCAGGACTTTGAATATTCCATGCCTCTGTCTTCTAGCCTACTTTACTTCTCATTAAAAATCAGCTGTTAACTTATTGACAATCCCTTGTTCATGATGAGTTGCTTCCCTTTTGTTGCTTTCAAGATTCAACATTTGTGTTGTTCTTTTGACAGTTAGATTATGCTGTGTCTAGATGTGGCTCCCTTTGAGTTCAGCCTAGTTTGTTGAGCTCTTGGATTTGTAGATTAATGTTTTTCAACAAATTTGGGAAGTTTTTGACCAATATTTCTCCAAATACATTTTCTGCTCCTTTTCTTTTTCTTTCCCTTCTGAGACCCTCATTATATGTATCTTGGCATACTTGATGTTGTTTCACACGTCTCTAAGGCTCTGTTCATTTTTCTTCATTCTTTTTATTTCTTTTCCAATAATGGAGTAACCATAATTGACCTATCTTCAAGTTTGTGATTCTTTCTTCTGTCAGTTTAAATCTGATGTTGAGCCTCTCTAGTAAATTTTTCATTTCAATTATTGTATTTGTTAACTCCACAATTTTTCACTTGGTTAATTTTTTTTTTAATTTATCCCTTAATTGGTATTTTCTATCTGGTGAGACGTTGTTTCATATTCTTCTTCAGTTCTTTACCCATGGTTTCCTTAGTTCTTTGGACATACTTAAAATAGTTTATTTAAAATCTTTTTTTAGGGGCTGGCCCCATGGCCTAGTGGTTAAGTTCAGCACTCTTTGCTTTGATATCCTGGGTTCACAGTTTTGCTTGTTGGACGTGGACCTACACAACTTGTCAGCCATGCTGTGGTGGCTACCCACATAAAAAGGGAGGAAGATTGGCACAAATGTTAGCTCAGGGCTAATCTTCCCCAAGGAAAACAAAACAGGAAGGTTGGAAACAGATGTTGGCTCAGGGCTAATCTTCCTCAGCAAAAAAATATATATATATATATTTTACTATGACCAATGACTGGGCCTCCTCAGGAACAGTTTCTATTGACTGTTTTTTTTTTTTTTCTGGTGTATGAGACCTACTTATTTCTTTGCTTGCCTTATAAGGTTTTATTGAAAACTGGGTATTGTAAATGACATAGTGTGGCATCTCTAGAAATCAGATTCTCACATTTACCCAGGGCTTGCTGTTGCTATTTTGTTTTTTTAGTGACTTTGCTGAAATAATTCTAAGTCTGTATTCACTGTAATTTGTGGCCACTGAAGTCTCTGTTTAATTAGCTTAGTGGTCAGCTAATTATTAGACAGAGATTTACTTAAATGCTTAATACCAATAAGTCCCCTAGTCTTTGTCAAGCAGCACCATGTGTGTGTTGGGGCATGCCTTCAATATTTAGGCAGGCAGGTTACAACTCTGCCTTAATCTTCATTATCTGATTTCACAAAGCCTCAAGGTCAACCAGAGGTCACAGCATAGGACCCTCTCAGGTTCTTCCTGGGCGTGTGCTAAGCCATATGAATGAACATAATCTTTAAGATTCTCAGGAATAGGTCAGATCTTTTCAAATTACCCTACAGATATCATACTCCTCAGCTTTTCCTTTTAAAAGTTTTTGGTCAGCTTCTTGTTGGCCTCAACTGTTATCATTGCCTCAGGCATGGGTGATGTTAAACAATTGCTGCTGATTGTCTTTGACAATCGCCCCTGAGGAAAGGGCTGATCTCACTGGGAGAGCTCTGAGTCAGGTCAAATAAAGGCAAGCCTTGTGAGCTGGATTTTCCACAGACTTTCCAGAGAGATCAAAAATGACAATTCTCTAAGACTAACGTTTTTGTGGAATTCTGTATCTGTTCTGTCTTCTCCAGTGGCAGCCAGGCTGCTCATTTTCACCAGAATTGTAAGCTGTTGGTTTTCAAGAGTACTGTGGAGCTAGAAAGAGGGGGTTTAAAATAAGGTGAGTTAAAGTGCCATGAAGCTCACTGTTGTAAATAATATTGAGCTGCTTTGCTGAGTAAATGCTCCCTGGATTGTTCCATGTTTAAATTTAATTTCTGGAGTTCTAAAAAGTTGATTTCACAATTTTTTCTTGTGTTCTCATTGCTTTTATGGAGGAGAGGATTTTTTCAGATTTGGGACATCTTTATTCTATGGTTCCTACTCATATCACTCATAAGAGGTGCCTAACCCTTGTTGAATCACCAACATTCTTGGGATTCTAACAGATATTGTACTCTTAACATGCCAAGCATTACATTTCCTCAGACCTATACTAATAATAATGATGATGATGATGATGATAGTAAACAGTTATTATGTGCTAGTCATTGTTTAACACTTTACATGTATTAAGTCATTTAATTTCTTATCAATCTTATCATTTTCAAGTTGATATAACCTAGGCACAGAGGTTAAGCAACTTAATGAAAGAAGTTTGGAAGCCAGTGTATCTCAATAAATACTTACTGAATGAATAAAATTCCAGAAAATGTACATAGAATGTACAGGGGTTGGAGAGCCCCTGAGGCCTGTGAAGGTGCCAAAGATTAAGCAGCACTGAATTACAAAATGCTATTTTATCAAATATTTCTATCATTTTTGCTTGATATTAAACATTAATGGACATTAACAGGCATTCATAGATATTAATAAAGATGAATAGGTAGCAGATGCATGATTTAATGCATAAATTTAAATTAATGTGTGCCAGAAAAAAGTTTTTAGTGAAGACCTAATGTGTGTCAGTCATTGAGCTATTTGTTCCAGGCATCAAGCAGTGAACAAAACAGACATGCTAATGAAAACATATTGCATATTATTCAACTTTCACTGTCACTCTGCATATTAATGATAGAGTGAGAATTTGAACTAAGTTATATCTGATTCAACATGTCTTATCATTGAAATCTGCTACACCTAAGATCTTAATCATTCTTTGAATTAACAATTATATCAATAATGTCCCATGTCCATAACCATCTCTAGGTATAGAAATGAAGTTGTGTCTACAACGACAGGAGTAACTTAGAGGCTTTTGACAAGTAAAATGTTGAGTACATTTTTAAAGACTTTCTTAATTCCTTTAAATAAGAGGGAAATTCTGTACTCGTAAGAAGGTTAACTCATCTAATTATAACTCTAGGCCAGAGCCCAGCAAAACCTGGACTGATTCCATTTGAACCCTCGTCAATTGTCACACCATCCCTCACCTTTTCAACAGCTTTAAACATAATTCAGGAATATAATTCCAAAACTATACTGTGGTTTTGTACACTAATTTAAAGTGGTTAATAATGTTTCTATATTCTGAAAGTCTAGACTATAATATAGTCAAAGAAGGACAGAAAAAATTGAATATCTACTTTTTCAAACTTCACACTTTTTTAATTTAAAAATTGCTTTTCCACTTATTTTCTCATTTTATTTGTATAATTTTTACTTTTAAAATACAAATTAGTTTGGAAATACTCAACTTTTACATTAAGTCTCTTAAATCTGTAAATTTTGGGTTTATCATATTTTATTGTGCTATTCACAAATTATTGTAGTTAATTATCTTGCATTGTCCTGTCCTCATAAGATCTTAACTGCAGAACTTCTGACATTGACTGACAGGAAACACAGAGCCTATTAGAAGCCTGTAGTTTAGGAACCACACAGCCAATCACCTGTTCAGGTTCCATAGTGCATCAAGATCACATTTTACATACTACTCCTATGAGCAAAGTAATATTTTGGGTATTTATTTTCCAAATGATAGAACATATTTCTTTGTCTTTCCTTAAAAATGTAATTATTTTGACACTTTTTAAAATTTCACAGAAGAACTTACTTTAGGTTTTGATAGATTTTTAAAATCATGTTTGTTCAAGGAATTTCTATTAGCTATCCGAGAGCATGAACTGGGTAAATATGAGCTTCCTGCATATTGTGCAATCAATTTCATTTAAATTCCATTAGAAATGTATTAATAAATATATTTACAATCTCTTTCATGGGAATAAATAAATTATTTTCAATAGCTTCACAGCACAGTAACAATTATTCGTGGATGATGCGAGATGTACTTTGTGAGCAGTCCTTCGTTTTGATAAATATTAAAGCTTACATTTATAATAGTTAACAACTATCTTTAGACGACTATTGTAATGACTTGGGATGGGTATTACCAAGATAACAACTGCCTGAACTTCAAGAATTAATACTTGGTTTCATTATAAAGAGTGCAGTGTTGAGCTCAGAAGTACTTTTGTTTCATATCGTCTTCTCAACACAAGCCTAATTATGGCATTACAGAATAAATTTGATTGCACCCTGTTTATCACTATCTGTGGGTAGCAGAGAGGATTTATTAGGAAAATGTCATCATTTTCCTAGACAGTTACTGATTTAATAATCAAGCTGAATGCCACATCACAATGATCATACAACACATTAAAAGCTGTGCCACTGTAATAACGTTGATATCTTAATGACCTAGTCCACTATCTATATCTCAGATAGCACCATTATATTTCAATAATATTCTAGTTACATATTAGTAGAGTGTATTTTCCTGTAAGTATATGTGGTCATAAAAACTTATTATGTTAGTGATTGAGACATCCAGGGTTTTTTCCATGGTTGGTCCTCTAATAGGGATTAATTGACTGACACTGTTGACTTCCTATAGGGTTAATGATCACCAATGACTATCACATTAATAAATCACAATTTAAACACCAAGCATAGCTTTTAAGTTTTCATAGATATGATGCATTAATATGGAGAGTGTCTGTGACTTAATCCTTTATAATTTGAGAACTGACAAACTCAACACTTGCTGATATAACCCTCTGTGGTTCAAGTATTATTGGATTGGCAGATTTTTGCCACCGATGCTCTTTCCATTTGCACATAATTAATTAGTAATAAGTGTGGAAATTGTATTATGACCTAGTTATATATCTCTGAGGACATCTGTGTATTTAGAGAAAATGATAGTTCTAGATAGAATGCCTGAAACTAATTTCAAATGCCATTCAGGTGCTTTTCAGTTTATAAATGTACTTGTGGGTGAGATGGAACTCATTGGAACTTTCTAAAACTGTTATCCCTGAACATGCCTTAAATATTATGGAACATATTGACATTTTGAACTTGTAGTTCAGTATCTTTGGATGTAAACTATCACCTTTAATGAGATTATTATTGATCTAAACAGCATCTAAAACTACTTGGATGTTTGGAAAAAGCATGGGGTTTTCTGGTTTACTTTTTTTACTTAATACGTATGAAGCCTATTAGAAGTCTCTAAACTACACACCTTGAGTAAAATTCTAGATTGATGATATATGATCCTTCTAACCAGGCTAACTGACAAAATTCTTAAGCACAGGTGACACCCCTCCCTCATTATTTGTGGAACATTTTGGGTAAATTTGTCTGATGGAATCTTATACGTGGACACTTAAGAAAACTGAAGCATTCAACCCTGAAATATTAAAAAAGTGGTATTTTGTATAAAGGTTGTTAGAGATATGACTATATATATGTCTATATTTTGAAATGTATTACAGTCATGTGTCAGCTAACGACGAAGATACATTCTGAGAAATGCATCGTTAGGCAATGTCGCCATTGCGCAAACATCATCGTGTGTACTTACACAAACCTAGACAATATAGCCTGCTACTCACTTAGGTTATATGGTACTAATCTTACGGGACCACCACAGTATATGAGATCGATTGTTGACTGAAACATCCTTATGCGGCACATGACTACACATGTAAATTAATAAAGAGCTGTGATTTCATTTAAAGATGATTTCACTGAACTTCTTTCTGTGGAGCTGTAACTTATGGCAAAATCCTGTGAAGAAGGGGGGACTAAAATAATGCAAGGAAACAAAATAATTTCCTCTTTTATATCAGTCAATGCCCGGGTTTTCGGACACAAAAAGGCCCATACAATGTATGAGCTATATTCATTTTATTAAATACCTATTCTTCACGTCAGGAGCATACTCTCAGTTTCTCTTCTTTATATTCATTTAAAATATTTCAAGAATTAAATCCTGTGATTGCTGTATAATTGCCACCAAATAGTATCTGGTGTTCTGCAAGACTTTCCAATTTCCCGAGTCACCTCATGAAACACATACTGCAAGGGATGTTTATTTTTGTTAGTTTTTTTTTTTTAAGAGAATTTTACTGAATTTCAGAATAAAGAGCTCCTAAGAAAAAATAATAGAAACTATCCTTAATGAAATTTATTGATTAGCAGTAAATATTGACAAAAAGATCATCAACACACATTTTTTAATGGTACTCTCAATTTTTGCAATCATCCATTATCCATTTATCTAAAAGATATTTATGGAGCATTTACAAATGTTGGTTGCTGTGCTTATTGCTGGAGATGTAGCGAAAAGAGGTCTCTGTTCTCTCAGAACTCCCAGTCTGTCGAAGCATTGGACATCAGACAAATCATAACCTTCCAAAATATTTAATTACAATTGTGATATGTGTTAGGAACCTAGCATAGAAAGTGCAATGAAAACATACAAAAGGAAACTTGCCAGATCTGTGGGGATGGTTCAGAAAAAGACTGCCCTGAAGAAGTTACATATAAACTGAGAGTTGATGAATCATAGTCATTCAGGCAAGAATAAGGAGATGGGTGTTCGAGGGAGATGGCACAGCAAATGTAAGGCTTGTCAAAACCCTCTCCCTCCACATATCAGGAAGAAGCGTAGCATATTAAAAATAGAACAACCTCTACTTTATGAAATGGTTTAACTTATACAAGGAGATTTTATAATAGCTATACGTGCACATTGTAATGGCATATAATTTATTCATCTTTAAAATAACGATATTGAAAGAGTATCTTAAAAGCAACATATTTCCCATACAAACGTATATTTAATTGTGGGATAATATGTATTATTCTGTGTTCAGAATTTAGACCTTCGTTGCAAGTTTCAAGCTGTATGACTCATAAATGCATCAACTAGTAAAAAAAAAAAAAAAAAAAAAAGGCACACACAACTTACTCCCTGCTCCATGGGATGTCTTTTATGATAGAGTAGAATGAACACTTGACAGAAAGTTAGAACATGCAGGATCCAGTTGCAATTCTACTGTGACCAGCCTGAACTTCAGTTTCCTTTTGTATAATAGGGAATAATATTATCTTAAAGTGACATTGAGAGAGTAAAATTTGATAATATCTGCTATGCATTTTGAAAATTAAATATAATACACACATATATAAAGCCATAACTATATATACACATAACCTATATAAATATAATGCTTTATGATTATTTTTTCCTGAGCATTCCTACATCTTTGGATTTTTTTTTTATCTTTGATCAAATATATTCTCTTTATTGGAATGTTTTCAACACGTTCTTTTCTTTTCCTCTCCAAAGGCCCAATTCAAATCCCATTACTTCTTTTAGGCTTTTCCCCCATAGCAGAAGTTACTTACTTCTCCCACCTCTAATCTTCCTTAGCACTTACAAGTTATTTGATGACTGACATTTATTGACTTGCATAGTTATTTTAACGTTCATTTCAAAAGTAGAATATTTTGATGATGAAAGAGAAATTAAAGTTCATTTGGTCCACCAGATTTCAGAGGTTGGGCTCTCCTCAGAATCATTTCAACCCACTTGTCAAATAAATTTTGCTTAAACAGCTCTGCTGACAGATAGCTTGGCAGCTTTTGATTAAATATATTTTACTTCTTGACATCTCTGAGAGAAAGTTATTCTGTAAATTTAGAATAAATATGTCAACTTGCTTTCATACCTAGCACCTATCTCCTGATGCTCTCCATTATCTTCTTCCCTTTTCCTGGGAAAGCTAGCTTTCAGGGACTTTAGTGGTACTGATCACTCTTTTCTGAATATATATGTCCAACTAAAGTTGTCTTAAAATGGAGCATTCAGAACTAAATGTACCATTTACCTACAATAAAGCAACTTTTATTTTCAATATTATAATTCTGGCCCTGTGCACTAAAACCCCATTATACTTTTGATAGACATTTCGAGTTGATCTTACTTTATATTAAATCCCATGCCTCATTCATATGTGATCCTATTAAATCATGCACAGATCTTCCTCAACTTACAATGGGGTTAAATACTCATAAACCCATCTTAAGTTGAAAATATCGTTAAGTCAAAATGCATTTACTATATCTACCCTGTCTAACATCATAGCTTAGCCTAGCCTACCTCAAACATGACCAGAACAATCATATTAGGCTAGAGTTGGGCAAAATCATCTAACACAAAGCCTATTTTATAATAAAATGTTGAGTATCTCATGCAACATATTGGATACTGTACTGAAAGTAAAAAACAAAATGATTGGTTTGGTACAGAATGGTTGTAAGTATATCAGTTGTTTACCCTCATGATCATGTGGTTAACTGAGAGCTGTGATTTGCTACCACTGCCCAGAATCACAAGAAAGTATCATATCACGTATTGCTAGCCCAGAAAAGTTCAAAATTCAAAATCTGAAGTGTGGTTTTTACTGAATGCATATCACTTTCACACCATTGTAAAGTCAAAATATCTTAAGTCAAGCCATCTTTAAGTCAGGGACTGCCTGTATATCTGTAAAAGACATCACTGATTATTGAAATATATTTTTTAAATATAATTTCCAGGAAGTTAAAATACATCCTATTAGTTCTGATAGTAAACATTAGACAGCAAACTAGCAATCTAAAATAGAAAAAAAAATTTCCTCTTATTAAACATACTTCAAGTATCATATAACAAGAAGCTTATTTGCTTTCTCATCGTAATGCCATTACACAATAAACTTCGTAGCAAATAAGTGCTCATTACATTTCTAAGGAAGATATGATGATATTTATTTATGTGTACTTTTTGTTCATATATAGGTATACATATATGTGTTTGAATATATTTGCATATTCATTGTGAAAATGAATAGAATTTTAGACTAAATGATGACCTGCTCAAGAACATCTTATTTATGTATACGTGAAGGTAAATTTGGCATACTTTCTTTAATATTGAGAAATAATAAGGCATGTCTCACTACTCTGTAAGAGTTATATAAACATGGCTTTAATTTTTCATTCTGTAAATGGCAAGGGGCACATGCCTATTTGGGTTACTGATAGGAACTAATAAGAAAGATTCTACCATATTGTGAAACACTTAGAGTTTCATATTTCCAGCATAATAGCATATCATAAACTGAATATAGTATAGTTAAGTGAGTGTATTATGTTTGCTATACTTTATTCTTTCCAATCTCATGCTTACTTTTCTCATGATAAGTAGCATTGAGATCTACCTCAATTGCCATGTGTTATTGTCAGCCTTTAGTTTTTAACCTTCTCCCTTCCAAATCAGCAAAGACCAAAACAGCCTAAAAAATTCTAATACTCCTTTATGCTATATAAAGTTGAAAGAATCTAATACATTTCCACTCCACTAAAAAAACACTTTTGGAAGTGACATCAGCATTGTGGTAGAGTGAGCTCTCCCTGTAAACTGTCCTCCTCTAAGATACAAATAAAAGGACATTCACATTCCAACAGAGGACATCCACACAACATAAAATATGTCTGAGAGACCCACATAGCCATACATTAGGAGATGGAGGTGCTGGAGCCCGCACCCTGAGGAACTGGAATGAGATAAAAGAAAGCTTCTCTTCCTCCCCAAAGGGCAGTGACTGAGAGATTGCATGCAGCTTCTGAGAGTAAAGGGAGGAGGGAGCAGTGGCCCTCCACAGGGACACCACTGATCTCTGAGGTCTCTCCTAGCCCAGGGGAAAGTTCCACACAGAAGTGTCTAACTATCATGGGAATGTCTTCATCAAACCAACACCCCAGGAGAGCAGATAGTGAGAGCAGAGGGAGAAGGCCCCAAGACCACACAGGAGAAAGAAAGCACCCCTTACCCCACCGAGTGCCAAGCCCAGAACCTGGGAGCTGTCTTGTCAATTGTAGCAGGTTCAGAATACACAGGTCTTGACCCCCACCCAGTGGTGACAGGTGGAAATGGCAATCAAATACTTCCACAAAGGGGAAGCACAAATACATGCCATACAGCAGAGTGAAAAATATATTAAATATCCACACCAGAAGGAAAATGACAAGTACCCAGAAATCAATCCTGAAGACACAGAATTCTATTAGATAAATGACAAAGAATTCATAATAGTTATCATTAAAAAAAACTCAGTAAGTTACAAGAGAATGCAGATAGACAATTCCATGAAGTAAGGAGCTACTTCACAAAAGAAATTGAAAGTATAAAGAAGAACCAAGCAGAAATATTAGAGATGAAAAACCCAATGGATGAGGTAAAACGGAATATGGATTCTCTGAATAATAGAGTTGACATCATGAAGGATGAATCAGCAACATTGAGGAAAGAAATATAGAAATGCTTCAAGTGGAGAAGTAGAGAGAACTAAGACTAAAAAGAAATGAAGAAAGTCTTGGAGAATATCTAACTCAATTAGGAAATGCAACATAAGGATTATAGGCATTCAAGAGGGAGAAGAGAAGGAGAATGGAGAAGAAAGCTTGTTCAGAGAAATAATGGTGGAGAACTTCCCAAACCTGGGTAAGGAGATGGAAATTCAAGTGAAAGAACCCAACAGATCTATTAAGTATATCAATGTAAAAAGACCTACAGCAAGGCATATAATAGTGAGGGTGGCAAAAATAAATGACAAAGAAAAATACTAAGGGCAGTAAGGCATAAGAAAATTACTTACAAAAGAATTCCTATCAGGCTTTCAGTAGATTTCTCAGCAGAACCCTTACAGGCTAGGAGGGAGTGGAATGATATATTAAAATATTTGAAAGACAAAAACTTTCAGGTAAGAATACTCTATGCAGTAAAAATATCCTTCAGATATGAGGGAGAAATAAAAACTTTCCCAGATAAACAAAAGCTAAGAGAGTTCATCATGACAAGACCACCCTTAAAAGAAATCCTCAAGAAGGCCTTTATACCTGAAAAAAAAAAAAAAAAAAGAAGAAGAAAGGGGTTACAAAGCCCCTTTGTAAGAAAGAGATAAATAAGTAGACAAAATCAGAAAATTGTAGCTATCCATCATAACAGATTAGCAAATACTTAAGTAAAACGTTGAAGTGAAGGAAAGCAACAAAACAAAGATGATCTGTCATTTTAATGATGAACTCACAACATAAGATGGAATAAGATGTGACAAAAACAACTTAGGAGGAGACAAGCAAGGGGATTGAATTGGCTTAGTCTAAGGAAATAACAAGTCATCAAAAAATGGATTATCTCATCTATGAAATTTTGCATACAAATCTCAAGGTAACCACTAAACTTAAAAGTAGAGCAGAGACACAAAAAATAAATAAGGAGGAAACTAAGAAAACCAGCATGAAAAACTACGTAACCGAATTGGTAGTCTGAAATACATGGGATGAGAAAAAAAAGAAAATGCAGGAGAACTGGAAAAGGAGCACTAAAATGGCTGCAGTAAGCTATCATATATCAATAATCGCTGTAAATGTAAATGGATTGAATTCTCCAATAAAAAGAGACAGAGTGGCGAGATGGATTAAAGAAAATGACCCAACAATATGCTGCCTCCAGGAAACACATCACAGTTCCAACAATAAACACAGGCTCAGAGCAAAGGGATGGAAGACGATACTCCAAGCCAATGGCAAACAAAAGAAAGCAAGTGTTGTAATACTTATATCAGACAAAGTAGACCTTAAGATAAGACACGTAAAGTGACATAAAAAGGCATAGTATACAATGATCAAAGGGATACTCTACCAAGAATACATAACACTTATAAATATCTATTCACCCAACACAGGAGCACCTAAGTTCATAAAGCAACTAATAGCAAACCTAAAAGGAGACATTAACAACAACATCATAATAGTAGAGGTCCTCAACACTCCACACACATCAATGGATAGATCATCCAGACAGGAAGTCAACAAGGAAACAGTGGAGTTAAATGAAAAACTAGACCAGATGGACTTAATAGATGTATATAGAATACTCCATCCCAAAACAGCAGAATACACATTTTTCTCAAGTCCATATGGAATAGTCTCAAGGATAGACCATATCTTGGGAAACAAGGCAAGCTTCAATAAATTCAAGAAGATTGAAATAACAACAAGTATCTTTTCCTAAATAATGCTATGAAATTAGAAATTAACTACAAGAAAAATGTTGAGAAAGAGAGAAAGATGTGGACACTAAACAACATGCTACTGAACAACCAATGGCTCACTGAAGAAATTAGAGGAGAAATAAAAAAAAATCTCCAGACAAGTGAAAATGAAAATATACCATACCAACTCATATGGGATGCAGCAAAAATGGTACTAAGAGGAAAATTCATCGTAATACAGGCTCAGCTTAACAAACAAGAAAAACCCCAGATAAGCAATCTCAAACTACACCAAACAGAATTAAAAAAAAGAAGAACAATGCCTAACGTCAGTAGAAGGAAGGAAATAATAAAAATCAGAGAAGAAATAAATGTAATTGAAACAAAAAAGACAGTAGAAACGATCAATGAAACAAAGAGCTTGTTCTTTGAGAAGATGCACAAAATTGAGAAAGCCTTAGCCAGACTTACAAAGACAAAAAGACAGAAAGCTCAAATAAATAAAATTAGAAAGGCAAGAGGAGAAATTACAATGGATATCATAGAAATACAAAAGATAAGAGAATACTATGAAAAGCTATATGCCAACAAATTGGACAATCTAGAAGAAATGAATAAATTCTTAGACTCTTACAACCTCCCAAAGCTGAATCAAGAAGAAATAACCTGAAAAGACCAATCACAAAGAAAGACATTGAAAGAGTAATCAAAGACATCCCAAATAATAAAACTCCAGGACCAGACAGCTTCCATGGAGAAGTCTACCAAACATTCAAAGAGGATTTAATGCCTATACTTCTCAAAGTATTCCAAAAAATTAGGGAAGATGGAAACAACACATTCTATGAGGCCAACATCACCCTGATACAAAAGCCTGACAAGAACAACACAAAAAAGGAAAACTACAGGCCAATATTGATGATGAACATAGATGCAAAAATTGTCAACAAAACACTGGCCATCCAAATTTAGCAACACGTCAAAAAGATCATACACCACGATCAAGTGGGATTTATACCAGGGACAAGGGATGGTTCAACATCTTCAAATCAATCAATGTGATACACCACATTAACAAAATTAGGAGTAAAAATCACATGATCATCTCAATAGATGCAGAGAAAGCATTTGACAAGATCGAACATCCATTTATGATAAAAACTCTTAACAAAATTGGGATAGAAGGAAAGTACCTCAACATAATAAAGGCCATATATGACAAACCCACAACCAACTTCATACTTAATGGGGAGAAACTGAAAACCATCCCTTCTGAGAACAGGAACAAGACAAGCGTGCCCACTCTCACCAGTTGTATTCAACATTGTACTGGAAGTTTTGGTCAGAGCAATTAGGCAATAAAAAGGAATAAAAGGAATCCAAATAGGAAATGAAGAAGTGAAACTCTTTCTATTTACAGATGACATGATTTTATATATATAGAAAACCCTAAAGAATCCTTTGGAAAACGACTAGAAGTAATAAAAAATTACAGTAAAGTTGGAGGGTACAAAATCAACTTACAAAAATCAGTTACATTTCTACACTTTAATAACGAACTAACAGAAAGAGAACTCAAGAACACAATCTCATTTAAAAGGGTAACAAAAAGGATAAAATATCTAGGAATAAATTTAACCAAGGAGGCAAAAGACCTCTACAAGGAAAACTATACGACATCATTGAAAGAAATCAAATCGATCATGACATAAATAAATGGAAAGATATTCCATGCACATGGATTGGAAGAATAAACATAGTTAAAATGTCCCATACTATCCAAAACAATCTACAGATTCAACGCAATCCCAATCAGAATCCCAATGATATTCTTCATGGAAATACAACAAAGTGTTCTAAAATTCATGTAGGACAACAAAAGACCCTGAATAGTTAAAGCAATCCCGAGAAAAAGAACAAAGCTGGAGGCACCACAATCTCTGACTTCAAAATGCACTACAAAACTACAGCAATCAAAAGAGCACGGTACTGGTACAAAAACAGACACACAGATTAATGGAACAGAATTGAAAGTCGAGAAATAAAACCACACATCTATGGATAGCTAATCTTTGACAAAGGTGCTAAGAACATACAATGGAGAAAAGATAGTCTCTTCAATAAATTCTTTTGAGAAAACTGGGCAGTCACATGTAAAAGAATGAAGTAGATCATTATCTTATGCCATGCACAAAAATAAACTCAAAATGGATCAAAGAATTGAAGGACCTGAAGGCATTAAACTTCTTGAGGAATATATAAGTAGTACACTCTTTGACACAGATCTTAAAAGGATCTTTTCGAATACCATGTCTTCTCACACAAGAGAAACAAAAGAAAAAATAAACAAGCAGGGCTTTATCAGACTACAGAGCTTCTGCAAGGCAAAGGAAACCAGGATCAAAACTAAAAGACAACCCACAAACTGAGAGAAAATATTTGTAAATCACGTATCCAAAAGGGGTTAATCTCCATAATATATAAAAACCTCACACAGCTGAACAACACAAAAAAAGCCTGATCAAAAAATGGACAGAGAATATGAACAGACATTTCTCCAAAGAAAATATACAGATGGCCAATAGGGACATGAAAATATCTTCAACACCTGTAATCATCAGAGAAACGCAAATCAGAACTCCACCAAGATATTACCTTACACCTGTTTAAATGGCTATAATCA
Source organism: Equus przewalskii (assembly GCF_037783145.1). Lineage (NCBI taxonomy): Eukaryota > Metazoa > Chordata > Mammalia > Perissodactyla > Equidae > Equus > Equus przewalskii. The sequence continues at coordinate 17,957,981 of NC_091854.1, forward strand.
CTAAGACAAAAAGTAACAAATATCGGAGAGGTTGTGGGGGAAGGGGAACCCTCATACACTGCAGGTGGGAATGCAAACTGGTACAGCCACTGTGGAAAACTATATGGAGGTTTTACAAAAAACTAAAAATAGAAATACCATATGACCCAGCTATCCCACTACTGGGTATCTACCCAAAGAACTTGAACAATTCAGTGACTTATGCACCTCTATGTTCGTTGCAGTATTATTCACAGTATCCAAGATGCAGAAGCAACCCAAGTGCCCATCAATCCATGATTGGATAAAGAAGATGTGGTATATATATATACAATGAAATACTACTCAGCCATCAAAAAAGGCAAAATCGTCCCATTCGCAACAAGATGGGTGGACCTGGAGGGTATTATGTTCAGTGAAATAAGCTAGACAGAAAAAGACAAAACACCATACGATTTCACTCATATGTGGAAGGTAAACAACACATGGACAAAGAGAACAGTTCAGTGGTCACCAGGGGGAAGGGAGAGGGGGCTGGGCACAAAGAATGAAGGGGAGCACTTATATGGTGACAGACAAATAATAATGTACAACTGAAATTTCACAATGTTGTAAACTGTCATAAACTCAAAAAAAAAAAAAAAGAAAGAAACCAAACCGCTTTCTCTTTCTATCTTGGTAGAGTTCTAGTTTAAACAGCATAAGTACACAACGGCGTTTTCTATGCTGGCATATTCCCTAAATTGTATATCATGTTCAGAACTTAGAGATTAGGCCATATTTTGACAGAAAAACAATACCATCTTCTGCACTTTAAGAAAAAAAACTAAAAATCACACCAACTGTTTCAGTCAGCAGTTGGTTACAGAGAACAAAATCTGCTCTAGTTTTAAAGAGAGAGGAATTTGTTACAGGCTGTTACTAAGAAAGCCACACATCAGAACTTGACCAGCAATAAAACTGCTGCCTGAGCCATGATTAGCAATATGTATAATCAGAAAGTCAAGTATAGAATTTAGACACTGCCGCTATATCTTCTACTCCAGAATTACACACCTCTGTCACAATCTTCATCAGCAAAATGGATATCTTCTCCCCTGCCTTTAATCTCATGAAGCTCCAAATTGAGTCTTACCCCCAAGACCCAGGTAAGGGAAACTAGGCAATATAAATATTTTAAGCTTTCCAGCCTTTCCAGCACAAGAAAACAGACTAGAAAGGGACTGGAGTGGAGGTTAAGAAGGCAGATCTATCACATAAACATTTATCTTCAAATCCCCATGTTGATAGATTTTAAAAGTAATACTCTATATTAAGAAATCTCTATAATAATTTAAGTCTATATTATTAAAATTAAGGGCTTACAACTCCCAAATTCACTTATTTCCAAATTACCATTCCTTTTTTTCTCCCTATAGTGCGAGAGAAAGTGAGTCCTTGGGAGGGAGACCATTCTAGACAGAAAGAATGGCAAAGTTGAACAATTTATGTCTGAAATAAAAAAAAAAAAATTAAGGAGAGCAAGTAAGTCAATGACATTGGAGAAGAGTGAGCAAGTAGGAAATTAAAAGAAAATGAAGTCAGAGTAATAGTGGTAAAACCTTGTCACTGGAAGGAATTTGCCTTTTGCTCCAAGATACAAAGCCTTTAGGGTTTTGAGCAAAGAAGGCACATGATCTGCCTTATGTTTAACTAGATCACTGGACTTCCATGTTGAGAGCAGACTGCAAGGAATTAATCAAGGGCAGAATAAGCAGCTGGTTAGCAGACTATTATAGTAACCCTGGAGAGAAAGGATGGTGGGATGTATCTGATTGATATCAATGGAGGTAGCAAAAAGTCATTGGATTCGTGATATATGTGAAATTAGAGGCAACAGGAATTTGATGAGAGAAAGAGGACATTCCAAAGTCTTTTGAACAATTGGAAGAATCATGTTGCTATCACTGAAATCAATGTGTCTTGGTCCATTTGGGTTGCTATAACAAAGTATCAGAGACTTGGTGACTTATTAAAAACAGAAATTTATTTCTCACAGTTGTGGAGGCTGAAAGGCTGATATCAAGGTGCCAGCACGGTCTGTTTCTGGTGAGAATTCTCCTCTGGGTTTTAAACTACCACTTCTTATTGTATCCTCATATGGCAAAAAAGATCTAGCTAGCTCTCTGGTCTTTTGTTACAAAGGCACTAATCCTGTTAATGGGGGCTCCACTCTTGTGATGTAATTACCTCCCAGAGGCTCTACCTTCCAATACCATCATATTTAGGATTAGAGTTTCAACATATGAACTGTGGGGCAGCACATCTATTCCCTAACATCAAGGTTATAAAAACAGCAATTTTTGATAATAGGAATATCAAGAGCTCAATTATGGATTGGAAATCTAGGCAAGTCTAAGAAGAAAATGCTTCAAGGAGGAAACCTGTTATGTGACGTTGATAGGTAAAATAAATGAGGTTGAGAAATAGCCATAGGATTTCTCAACATGGAATACACAGATGACCTTGAGAATGGTAATTTCAATGGAGCACTTGGGAGTGAAAACCTGATTGGAATAGGTTGAATAAAGAATGAGAAGAGAGGAACTTAGGATGAACATAGATAACTGTTTTAAGAACTTTTACTGTAAAGTGAATAAAATTAGTATGGCAGTAGTTGGAGAGGAAAGTAACATACTAGATTTTTTGTTTGTTTTTTTGTTTTACTTTTATTTAGATTGGGGAAAAAACAGCATTGTCATTTGCCAATGAGAATTATTTTATTTTGCCAGTCACTTCTATGAAATGTTGAGAGTGATTTACAATAGTTTTGTGATTCTTAGAAAGAAAAGAAAGATAGAATGCATATACATATCCATAAATACCAGTATCATTTAATTCTTCCACCATGCAGAAGCAGGAGGCTCCTACGGGACATAAAACGCTACTTGATCTCCCAGTTACTAAAAGAATAAAACTAAAAAATAGAAGAAATAAATATCTTTGCTACACGAACCACATTGTACTTAAATTTGGCACTGTAAGAAATAGGATCAAAGTACACAGGATTACAAGCGTGTTAGATGTCAAGAAAGCAAGTTATTGTGAATCAAAAATAATGTGAGATAGAAATTCTATTAGCAGAGAAGACAGGTATAGCCTAGGATAATGCTACTAATTAAAGCATAACAGATTACATTTCCTCTAAAAAATAGAGGGATTTGAAGATCAAATAACTTTATGAGATGCTGTTCAGTAACTGGAGGTAACAGAAAGTTGAAGAAAGGAACATCTGTAGAAGGAACCAATTAAAAACAGAGAACTAAAGTTTGCAAGGACAAGTCTGAAGGTTTCTAAAATAATCATGGATTACTCTTAGCAAAAGAAATTCAAGGAAATAATATGTATAATATGTGATTTTATCCATTTATATTGAGAAAAGAAGATAATCAAGAGAAAATAGTTTTTCTAATGAATACATAAGGGCATATAATTTCTGATAATTTGAAAATGATTAAAATAGTACAGTGGTATAAAGTTTCCTTTTCTGAAAATGAATTAAGAAAAATATGGTCTAATAAGGCATGATTAAGAGCTTAAAGAAATAGCTATTGCATAACAGGGAGTATAAGGAATGTAATGGATATTTAGTAATTTAGATACGTTAAACATTTCCTTTCAAAATATAATGTCAGTGGCTTAAATTGGTTAGTTAACACAATGTCAAGTAGATGACCTCCATCTTTTACTAGGTGTTTGACTTAAGGCAATGTAGTCAACTTTCAGTGCTGTGTTCTCATTTACAGAGTGGACATTAAAACAGCATCTAACTCTTGGACTTGTGATGTTTAAATGAGTTAGTGTATATAAAGTGTTTAGAATAGTCTGTGGCACTTAGGGAGGATTCGATATATGTTAAAAATCATCATCATTATTATTACTATTCTAAATTTTTACTGTATAACTGAGCAGAATCTAACACACTGGGGATTGATTCTGTATTCTGTGTTATGTACAGTCAACATTAATTTAACAACTCTTTCTTGTTTACCTCCATTGTTTGTCTGTGCTAAATGTTGGAATAACAGCAATGAACAGGATAGACACTGTCTTACTGTCTTCAGGACATTATTGCTGGGGACACGCAATTAAGTGAGTTCAAAGTGAAAAACAAATGCCCTAAAACAGACAAGTGTGGACAAATGTGCTTTAAGAGTTAAGTCTTTACAAGCAGTAATTTCAGAGATGTGGCCTGATATTTGTAAAGCTAATGATACTTTCATTAAGAGGTAGAAGTCTCAGTTACTGCCCATTTCTTAATCCAATTAAGACCAAGAAAAAATAAATTGATAAAGTGACTAGAAGGTAATGAATTATGATGGGAAAAAGAAGGTACCATAGGAGAAACTGATAGGAGCCAAAAAAAAGGTTGTGGAAAAAGAGAGTAAGGTATGCACCAACCCAAAGAAAGATCAAGAAAACTATATTCCTTTAATTGTTTTGTAGACCTATCATAAGAATACTATACTAAAGGACATCCTTTAAAACTAATGATATATTAAGGAAATGGAAAGATTGATTAATAAGACTAAAGAACTTGAGTAGATAAACAGTAGGATGGGATAACTGGTATTTAAGCTGTGTTTGACAAAAACTGGAAAAAACATTTGAAAAAAAAATGAGGGAGTAAAAATTGTAATTTAGTATTAGGAATATCAAAATAGTGTTTTATCCTCCAACTGCTTCCGTAAACTCCAACATTATTAGGATTACTAGATGCCATTACTGTGAAATATATTTTCTCTCTTCACTCCCACTGCCACCACTCTACCAAACACAGTGCCTCATGTGGTCATTATCTGAAGAAATGACAGAGAAAAGATCAATCAACTCATGAAACTCACAATATAAAGATCTTGGACATAAGCACAGTAGAAATTGAAAAGGATACATATCTCATGTTAGAGAAAATTCTTTACCTTGACCAGTATTGTCAGTAAACACCATATTTATTTTGGGGATCATTTTTTTTGGTCTCCATTACTTCTCCTCTACCCTACTTCATGAGGAGAATGGAGAATATTATACCAGTAAACCTCATATTTATCTGGAAGATAATTTCAATACTCAAAAAATCTATAGCTGATTTGTAGTCTATTTAAAATCACCCTTGAAAAAAAAAACCCTGGCAAAAACCTAAATATAATTTGTCAAGTATAGGTGCGCTTAAGACATTGTTGAGGTCCGTCCTGTTAACCTTTAACCTCTTGGTGTTTGCACAACTTATTCATTAAACCGTTAACTCCGTTTCCAGCAGGATTTGCCTATGAATTTTTAACAGAGGGCAAACCTTCAGATGTCTTCCTCCTCCAAATAAGTTCTTAGCATTTCTTTTCTACCAGGCTTAACTGCTCACCTCTTACTTCCCATAACGAATTAGTTAATATCTAGGAGCCCAGTCTGTATAACTTCCCAACTAAATGTGACATCATTCTGAAAGTTCAGCACTCTTTAGAACTATAAAAATATTTTAAGCTTTGTACATGATGTATCATAGGCTTGTATTTACTTATGTTTTGCCTCCATTCTAATAATCGTATGTTTCCAGGTATTGAAGTAGAGTATAATAGTCTCTTAACACCCATCTGTAATTCTGCTTCCCTTTATGCTCAAATCCCCTGAATAGGCTCACAGGTACTTTTCATAACCTCCTAGAGATGATCTAAGGAGGAACTATAAAGTCAAAGACCAATTATCTGACTCTTATGAGTCATTTTGTCCTCTACAATGACTGCGTATTACTTAATTTTACTGTCTAGTGTCCAGATCTGCCTTTGAGTAGTCCCATAGTATCTAGCACATTTTGTCACTTTTTAAATAATATTTGTGATTATTGTTATTATTGCTAGTTTCCTAGGTCTATGTGAAACTAGTTTTTAGCCTGATGATATGGCAACTATTTTAGCTATAACTTTTATCTCTTGCATTCATGTAAACAGAATATCTTAAACACTTTTGACCGTGAATAAAGCCAAGTGTGTGTGAGTGTGTGTGTGTGTGTATGGAGTAAGAGTGAGAGTTTAATCTAGGTGTTAACCCTAGGGTCTTGGAAAAGTTCCCATCTGAGTAATTGAATTTTTATTAACTCACTTCCTCTTGCAGGTATTCTCCATTTAATGCAGTACCCTGTTCTGTATTATTTCTAGCTGTTAAGCTGTTGCTGAATTTCTCCCTGCGGTGACTACATTTCATCAATGAATAAAGCATTAATGGATAAATGAAATCATTTTATTTTAGTAAGTGTACTGGGGAATCTGCCCTTATTTAAAACAGACACTGGAAAAGAAAAGAAAGATGATAGCAACATCGGTAGAGGAAATCAAGATATTTGGGGAATTCCTATTGTTTGAAAAATAGCCTATATTTTATTTCAGTATTGTCCCCTAATTCTGTACATTTTTGTTCCAGAAAATAATGGAAGTGAATGATTTTACTCTTTTACTGTGATCCATTTAGGGAGTCTGTGGGAAACAATAGAATGGGCTTAAAAAATGAAGTTTAGTAAGAGACAGATAAGGCTGTTTGTTTTTTGTCCTCTGAATAATGGCTGGTGACAACACAGATGTTAAACACAAAATATTACAGGGATTAATTCATAGTGCTCTAGTTTGCATCGAAGGTCATGTGCAGTGCAAACAATAAGTTACAGCCAGGGAGTCTGTACTGGCAATTAAGGACCACCTAGGGTGGGGGTGAAGCTGAAGGTGGCTCCAACACTAGGAGGTCTGCCGTCACTTCGGCGTACCTCCTTGGAATGCCTTCTTGTTCATATAAATTAAACAAAAGCGAATTTTCTCCCCTTTAGGGAACAAACAATCCGTGGCTCAGATCCTGCAGCCTAAGCATTTCTTTCTTTAGAATTGCTACTGAATCTCCACTCTACAGCAATTAGCATTTTAATAGTATTAATAACATTCGTGATTTTAACAATCTGAAGCTTTCCGCTTTTTATTGATGTGTTTTGTTGCAATTTTGTCTAATAGCGTGCCCAGGGTAGCAAAACATAACCAATTAGAACATTCGCCAAACAGCAAGGAAGCTGGATAGTTTCAATGCTACTCAACTAAAAATGAAAATGGTTGTATGAAAGCAACCTTTCCAGCCAACAAGACTAGGGGATATACTGGAAATAGAAATTGGGCAGTCCCCTTATCTTACTATTCTGCATCAAAACTAAAGTGACTTGATCAATGTTACATAGCAGTGCCAGATTAGAAAGATCAACACTGGCAGTCTAGAGAGTCTTCTGAAGCCTAAACTTACTCTTTACAGAAAGTGTAAACACATAGAAAACCGGAGAGTTTTAATTTAATACCAGATTGCACTATTTGTCTAGGAAGACTTCTTTAAATCTAATTTTAATTAAATTTCCTTATTTTATAGTCTCTTAACACCTTGCATTTTTCTTTCAATTAACTCAGTATACCTATTTATATAATGATAATAAAGTAACTAACATTCATTGAGAGCTCACTGTATGCCAAGCATTAAGTCAAAAATAATGTGATTTCACTATTTTGATCTTCACAACAACCCTTATTCTGGGGTCTATTATCTTTTTCTTTTTTTAAATTACAGACATCAATGCTTAGAGGGGATATTTGTCCAAGATCAGAAAGCTAGTAAATAATAGAGCAAGGATTTGATCCCAGGTTCCCCTGCCTTCAGAGTCCATACCCAACATTATATTGCCTCCCTGTGTGTCTTTTTGATGGGGGTAGGAGAGTGTTGCTTTTATTTTGTTTTTGTAAAACATCTGCCTCAAGTCTATGAGGGTAAAAATTGTTTCTATTTACTTTACTCCTTTCTCTCTAAATTGGCATAGTGCTTGGTACATAGAAAGGGATTATCAGATCTTTTTTGAATGAATGAATGAGTCTGGGTCCATGTGCTTTGTTTAATCAGATTGTCATGTGGCTTTTGTTCTCTTGCTCAGTGTGATTTAGATCCTCTGAGTCCCTGATTCCTAAGGGAAGCATAAGAAGTTGGAGCAATTACTGGTACTCCATCTTCTGGCTGATGTTCATTTTCCTCTAGGTTTGTGTGTTTGTAGATGTGAATATCATTATATCCCGTATTGGTTCCAAAAAGGAAGTTTAGTGATTACACCCTTTGGTAGTCTTTCTCTCTCAAGTTGGTACATGCACATACTCCTGTGTTTGCTGGGAAAGAAATAGGAGTTATGAGGAATGGTGTTGGAGCACTTTGGTGTTGCTCTTACCCAATCTGACCCAAGTGAGCTGAGAGTGTTATTATATAAAGTCTATTAGTCTATTAGAAAGCAGTGGTATTCCATTGCAAATATGAAAAGCTATAAAGGTACATATTTTTTACGTGATGGGATAGTCAGATGAGTAATAGCATTGGAATAGTTTATCCAAGAAAAAGCCAAGAAAATTCAGGAAATAGAGGAATAGATGATTAATTATGGAAAGCAAGGACTTTCTCAAATGGCAGAATAAATTCTTAGGAACTTATATCCTTTGATAGCCATGTTTCTCAAACTTAAGCATGAGAAACACCTGGAGATCTTGTTAAAACGCAAATTCTAGGGCCCATACACCAAAAATTTTGAATCAATCTGAGATGGGAGTTGAGAATTTGCATTTCTAAGAAGTTCCCAGGGGACGCTGCAAGACTACACTTTAAGTAGCTTTGAATTAGAGTATATTAGAGCGACTGTAGGTCTGAAATCAGATATCAAGAGATGAGTCATAGAGATGCTTCCCATTCTCTGCCACATGGTGTCTCAGCCACAGTAGATCAAATGTCTACTGCTAGTTGCCAATCAAGCAGTGTGATACTCTTGTGTGTCCCTTCCCAAAGGAAATGCAGAACAGTTTTTTAAAAAGAGCATCTCTCCCCCGTTCTTTCTCCTGATTCTGGGTTCGAACACCTGTATGGGCCCTCATGGAGTCTGACTCATTCATATTGCCATGAGTTTCTGCCATAACCATAGTACTCTGGTTTCCTTCTTCTTACGCTGATAGTCCACAGTGGTGGTTAGGAGCATGACTGAAGAAGTAGATTGCCTTGGATCGAGTCCACCTCTGCTCTGTTCTAGCTTTCTAGCTTTTTGTCATTGTGTAAGTTGCTTAATTTCTCTTTTTTCCTTAATAATAATATTGGGAGAATAATAGTACCTATTTCATGTTATTGTTATCAATATACATTAAACATGAAACAATCATGTTTTTATCTTAGCAAATAGCTATTTAATCTTTTTATTCAATTTCCTATTCATGGTGATTACTCTTGCTAAACCCTAGACTCAGCTAACCATGACCCCCTCTTTGATTTTCCAGCCTTTCTCTTATTTTGGTTTTTGTAAATTATATTATTGGGAACTTTAGGCAGAAATGACATTTCAATCCCTGGCCAAGTATATGTTTTGTATATCAATTGTGAACATTCTAATTTGGGTCTTCACTAGACCGTAACTCCTAGTCCAAAGGTTCAAATTAAAACAAAAGCAAACAAGGGTGCTGTCACTCCATGCTGATTCAATCTGTGTAGGGAAAAAAGGAGGAAACTGCTTCCCATAATTTCCTTAGTATAACCTCCTCATAGCATTTACTCTTAGCAGTGATGCTACTGACATATTGAATCCTCCACTTGAGAGGAAGCACTTTGATGGAAAAAAAATATGATTTGTTTATCACTGTATCTCTAGTGCATAGCACAGACTGTAGCACACTGTACATGCTAACTTTCTGTTTAATGAATCAGATCAAACTCCTTCCTTGAAAGTCAACTTGTGTTCTAATACTATTTTAACATGGGATTTGAGTACCCCCAAATTTCAAGTGAAAACTTGGTGGGAAAGAAATGATGAATTCCTTTTCATTTCAAATTTCCCATGTTTGATGTTAAAACTTAAATGGTATATTATTTTAAAAACTATTGAGTTATTCACAGTAATTATCATGAATATGAAAATCAAAAATAATTTGGTTGCCCATTCAGCTTTTGACACAAGCTTTCTTTGTTCCTTTTTGATCCACTAAGATCTCCTAAATGAACTCACATACTTTGTTGCTGTTGTTATATGAAGTACTGGGCATTCTAAGTTTTATATACTTTGCATCTAGTTGTTGCTAGCTAGGGAACTCATTAACAGTTACTTCTTGCTGTGAATAAACTGCCCCATGAGAAACAGGAACACCCCGATTCACAAGTACACATTCTTCTGAGAGGTCACTGAACTTGCCAATTATGGAACATATATATATATATATATACATTTCCATATATATATAGAATACATATAATTCCAATTATAGAATGCTAACAATTCTCTGCTTCGAAAGATTATTTTTTCAGGGACGGAGTTGTAACTCTTTAAGGCATGACCAGAAAGGCAGGCTACATCATTCAGGTCTGTCTGAAAAGGCAGGGTTAAATTCGTTTCAAATGAGATGCAAGGTATCAAGGGAAATACCTCACAGTTATTTTGACTGCTATAGCATCAATATTCAAAATAATATCTGGAAATGATGAAAAAAGAACAGTAATGAAATTATCCTTTTGTATTAAGTTAACACCATGATTGTGAGAAGTACAAGACTGACAGTCCGGGCATCTGAAGTATTCTTTTCAAAGAACAGATAACCTATTCCCAGCAGATAGGTAAATTTCCTCTCTGTACAGTACGTTTCAATGCTTTTGAGAGTGAAGTGATAAGAGGAGTGCTGATCTTTGGATAGCGTTGTTGCATATTAACATGAGTACTCATAAAATTACTGATAATAAATGCAGTAAGTAGCGTAGACTCAGACCTTGGCATGGTCTAAACACATTAGCACCTGCATTCTGAACTAATCTTTCACATTTCAAGAGGGTCATAATTGTGAGCCATTTCAACTGTAGACTTAAGAACAATATAAAATAAGCCTCAACAACTTCAGTCTCCCTTAAATAGAAAAGAGATGGGGGTGAAAGAGAACCTTGATTGCATTTGTGCAGCAATGAGGGGAGGTGCAAAATATGTACGAAGTTACCAATCCCCTGAGCCTCCCAGGGTAGCATATTTTGACTAGCATGACTCTAAAACTTCAAGTAATGTGGGAATTAATATTTTAAAAGTTCTCATGCATCAGGGAATATGACTCTTTTAATAAAATTTCATTTACAATACAGTTGAAATAATACTCTTTAAATAGAAACCAAACAGATTTAGGACATAGTTATTATTTTTTTAACTTCATTCTTAGAATGTTGAAAAATTCTTCAAGAAAAAAACATTTGAATCTTGGGCTGGTCTGGTGGTGTAGTGGTTAAGTTCGTGTGCTCTGCTTCAGGGTTCCACGTTCATGGGTTCAGATCCTGAGTGTGGACCTACCCATTGCTTATCAGGCCATGCTGTGGCACCATCCCACATACAAAATGGAGGAAGACTGAGACAGATGCTAGCTCAGGGCCAATCTTCCTCACAAAAGAAAAAAAAAATTTGAATCTTACAAAAGCACAACACACCTGATATGGCATTGTAAGCCACATATTCTACAATGAGTTGGTGTTTTACCTGAGATTTTATTAACTTTGAGTGTTGCAATTTAATAATTTGTTTTGAATTTACAACATTCATAGAGTAGTGCCAAGGGCTTTGGAGAATGCTTACAAAATAGTCATCGTAATTTGACACCCCCACATCAAATGCTGCCGTTTTTACTTGAAACTGCAACTCTATATTGCTCACTCAAGTAGTTTTAGTTTAGATTCTAACCAAAGGATGCCTCTGAGAAAATGGAGAGCAAGAATCTTGCTCCTTTAAAAACATACCCCAGGGGCCCACCCCTGTGGCTGAGTGGTTAAGTTTGCGCGCTCTGCTTCGGTGGCCCAGGGTTTTGCTGGTTTGGATCTTGGGTGCAGACCTGGCACCTCTCATCAGGCCAGGCTGAGGTGGAGTCCCACATAGTAGAACCATAATGATCTGCAACTAGAATATACAGCTATGTACTGAGGAGCTTTGGGGAGAAGAAACAAAAAAAAGATTGGCAACAGATGTTAGCCCAGGTGCCAATCTTTAAAATAAAAAAAAAATGTACCCCAGAGATAGGGACTCCACATATGGTTGTACCCAGCCCAAGTGGCAAATCTGTTACTTTGCAAGGGGAGAAAAGATAATATTATGCACTCTACTACCTTTACAGGTTCTGTGACTCTAAAGTCAATCAGGACATAAGGAAATAATTTGGGATTATTTCTTTCTGGAAAACCAACCATTCTCTGTTGATGCTTTCTGCAATTTTCCTATAGTGAAACTATTTCTTGGACTTTTTTTATTGGACAACCAACCAGGGGATCTATGATTTCTTTATATAATGTGTTTTCCCACCTACAATTCCAAGTTTCCAGCACAAGGAGGGACGTTTCAAATCTTGTATAACTATGATATTCTTCTGTTAAAAGCACCAGTGTGGTGAAGGCCTGTTGTCTGTTTTAAAGTGTTGGTGTCAGTGCTCAACTTACCGTAAGCATGAGAATTCCTAGGCAGAGCGGGGAGGCCACAGCATTGCTCTTGCTAAGAGTAAGGGGTAAAGGGAAAAAAAGTTAAAAATCATCCCTAGGTATAATTTGCACAGCTCTAGAATAGACACGAAACAGAGTGACGGTTCGTGCTCCAGTGGTGCCCAGACTCTGCCGTGCATTAATTCGTATCACACCCCACAAAACCTGTGGTAGAACAATTGACAAGAAACCTAAAGACTAAGAACATGGAAAAGGAGAATGTCTCTAGTTCTTCCTGTTGGGAAGCTCATTGTATTGGTGATAAAGAAGCTGGCTTGTTGACAGATTCATCACATGATTACATCACTAATTCACCTTTTTTATCATCAAAAATGAGTCCAGATGAACCAAGCATTAACTGAAAACTTCTTGAATAGATTGAAGAGTCATACATTTGATATCAGCTTTGATAAAGACCAAGATTTATATAATAAAATGGTTATAGATTCTATTCATCCAAAAGCTCTTCTAATTTAACCTTCTTTAAATTTTAAGAAGTTAATAACATATTCAGTTTTCTGTAAAATATTTGTATCCGTCTTTGCTCATTAAAATGCTTTAAAGCAGTGGATACATGAAATCTTTAAGTGCAACAGTAGATAGATTTCAACATATTCAATAATATATTATGTAAATTCCTGAGTAAAATAAACATTTTGTTTAATTATTATAAAGTCATTTAAGATAATAATATTAATACTGTATTTGCCATTGAAAATGAAATGTTAATAAGCCATGGTCAGAAGCATATCATGCCAGTTTTTACTGGTCTTGGAGAAATATTAGTCAGATATTACCAACTGAGGATGAAAACATCATTTCTCTAGCCTGATTTTTTAGAACAGTCAATGTCTTGAAGTACAGTAACTATTGTTTTACTTGTGGTATAAAGGATAAAAAAATTATTGAAATTCTAATCATCATTCTGATACCCTTAAATTTTCTTTTGGTGAGGAAGATTGGCCCTGATGCCAGTCTTCCTCTTTTTGCTTGAGGAAGAATGGCCCTGAGCTAACATCTGTGCCCACCTTCCTTTAATTTTCTATGCTGGTTGCTGCGACAGTGGCATGAGTGGGATAGGTCCGTGCCCAGGACTCAAACCCATGTACCTGGGCTGCCGAAACTGAGCAGCCAACCTTAACCACTGTGCCATTGGGCCAGCTCCTAATTTTTTAATCTCTTAATGTTTTAGTTTCTTTGTTGATATAGAGGGGATTTAAAAAAGTGCCATGCACATAGTGACAATAGTAATTAATTATTTATTGTTTAGAAAGAGCTCTGAATTATTATGAACCTCTTAGGGATTAGGACTTATTACTAAAATGTCATTCACTAAATAAATGCAAGCGATAAATGTCGAGTCACAATGGACTCAACACTAAACTATTTTTTCAACATGAAAGAATCAGTTTCTCTATTATTTTGATCAATGTATTGTTTTAATAATGGTCTCTTTTATTTTTCCTTGTCTCATTTGAGCTTTGAAATTTAAAACATCTGTTTAGAAATACTTCAGTTCTTCAATTGGAATTATATTATTTCTCAAGTGAGAAAAAATGATGATAATATTAACATATAGACATAACCATCAACAGGCAATCTTGGTACCTACTTTGCTAATACGACAGCTAAGAGCCAAAGTTCCTTAAATCTGAGTGAATCTTTCCAACCCGTGTTCTCTTATGGTGATTAAAGAGCAGAATTTTTAGAAGCAGAGAGATCACAGGAAGAAATATCAAAAGCCAAGGCTGATGTCAAATCAATGCCTAGGTTTTGTTGATTTTTGCAATATTTGGATTCAGCATTGATCTACTCTAGAAAGTGAGGAGTTCACTCTGAGATTCAAACAATGTGTTTTTTATGTAGCGGTATGTTTGATAATAAACTAAAACACAACCTATCAAATGCAAAGTAAAATACCATCAAAATAAACATAAATAAAAGAGTATCTTGTTCAGTATTTAAAAAGAGTACAAAAATCTCTTGTTTTTTCTCTGTTCTCTGTGCAGAATGCTTATCACTGAGGAGTCTAGCAATCAGCTTCTTAAAAAGAAGAATCGTCGTGTCTTTCTTGTCCTTCTTAGCCTCCAAATCTGTATTTTATATTATTTTTATCACATTTTGGACCCGTGGGATATTTGGTACCCTTTAGCAGCAAAATCTTATCAAGAAGGAAACATGCTGATTTGTTCTAGATTTTATTGCAAATTATCCTTCTGCTACGGAAGGTAGTTGAACCAGTCCCTCTTTCTCCTTCATGCACAAATGTTGCATACCAATTGGTTTTGAGCTTAGGTTGGATGACGAACAAAGTTTTCAGAGCTAGCTCTTAACTCATGGGCAAATATTGAAGAATTCACTATTTGGTGGTGAGGGTACTAAGAACATAGATCACTTATTTTGATAGTTATTTGTAAAGAAAAAAAATCACTGAGTAGGTCTTACACCTCTTAATTGTGCAAAGATTCTTTAGGTACAAATTTGTTTTTGTTTTGGGACATCTCAATTACATGAAAGACATTCATCTTATGGCAACCAGAAGCAAAATGATGAAAATAATATGCATAGAGTTGGAAAATCAGAGTTTGTAGTTCTAGTAAAAATGCCTGTGAAAACAAAAATAAGAATGTGTAACCTATTTAGTAAATAACTTTTATCTCCTTTCCCTCCTGTAGAAGGAATTCAATAACATAATGATTGATTTTGAATATAGAATTGAATTTTTTTGCAAGTCTATTAGTCATTAATGCTCACTGGCATGTTACAACAGATGTAATAAACCCTGATTCGATACATTTTGTACTTTCCTAAAACGGTTATTTATATGAGCACCTAAAACTAAACCTTAACATAACTGGCCTTAATTTCATGAATTAGTGTGAATAGTCTTTTTGAGTAAGGGCACTAAGAATGAAGACGGGTAAATAGATAGTAGACTGATTAGATAGATCAATCGATATCTCTTTCCCACTTCTATTTAACGTGAAAATCAGTTTTGTTTACATGGGTCAGAATGTTCTGAGTTTTACAGTGGTGGCAAAAAATCTCTCTCATTTTAAGGATAATTCCATCTCCTCTGCTAAACACTTGCATTCATTTCAAAACAAGACTCTGACTCATGAGTAACAATTAGTATTAAATAAAGCCCAGTTGTATTCCGGTGCAGGGTTTGCATGCCCCAAGCCTCTTGTGGCTTCACTATCCAGGTGACAACTTCTCAGGTTTTATGAATATGTCAAAGTTCACAGAGAAGAAACCTATTAAGTAGTGAAGGGCCATTGCAACATCTTCCAAAAGGTAATGGAAAAACCGAAGCTCCATTAGAACAAAGCCTGAGTATGGCTTTCAGAGCAGGAAATCTACAACCCTGAGGTCTGGGAGTCCTGTAAGTCTTATGATGTCTCTGGATGCCAGCTCATACCCCTGGGAGCAGTCTTGCTTCTGTGTGGTATGATTTTGACAAATGAAACTTCACATTCCTCTCAAACAAGTGGTCCTTTTGAGGATTAACGTCTTTAATGGAATGAGTAGGAAAAGAAAATCATTTTCACAGACAGATGGTAATGAATCAACATGAGAGAATGTACTATTTGGAGTGGATTATGGAAGTTAGATTATTGTTGATTCAGGTAGATGATAAAAGAGGAATTGAGAAAAGGAAATAGAGCAGGCTTGTCCAAGGTATTTTTACATAATCCTTTAGCAGCACAATAAATGTGTGGTTCACGGAATTTAGTAAAAATGCCGAGATTTCATGATAAAGTCAACTTTGATAATGAAATTAAAACTCTGGATTTAATGAGCTGCAAGATTTTTTAAATTTCCATACTATTGGTTAAATATTCAGAAATGTGCCAAGAAGTGACAATGAGTAGTTTTCATCAATTGAATGTTTTGCAATATGATAATGAACCAAACTGTAGAAAAATAAATTGGTTGAAAATTGGGAAAAAAAATTACTTGATTTTTTTTCCTTGAGTGAATAAGACCATCAATTTATTGCTGAAGCACTCCATGGTGATATATATATGTATATATACACAAGCCAACTGGTTTTTATGCGTGTAAAATAAATAAGACAATATCAGCTACAGAGATAATTAGAATTGTGGATAATTTTTATTATCATTTTATAGATTTGGTTCCAGCATGTATGAAAAGAGCAGGAATTATCTATTCCTGATTGATGACTAGTCACCATTTCCTTTCTTCATTTCAGAGATGGGTATCAA
Organism: Equus przewalskii; assembly: GCF_037783145.1. Lineage (NCBI taxonomy): Eukaryota > Metazoa > Chordata > Mammalia > Perissodactyla > Equidae > Equus > Equus przewalskii. The sequence goes on from NC_091854.1 coordinate 17,974,741, forward strand.
GATACATAAAAATTGAAGGTCATGTTTTTCCAAAGCATAACACTGATCTACTCTTTTAGACCAACATGTAGCTGCCCATTTATGACTTGTTATCGCCCTGAGCTATGTACTGCTGTCTTCTAGTGCTGTATTTCTTGAAAATTTGACACAGAAATCTGTGACACAAACTGTCAGCTTAGTGTGGAAAAAATCTCAAGTTCTCTCATTAATATTAAACTTCCAGGGGAAAAATGTGTTGCTGAAACAAGCATTTCTTTTAAGGATGAAGGGATTCATATATTACTATTGACATGATAATTGAAATCATATTCGGCAAAATGAATGATGAAGAAATTATACTCATATATTCTAAAAGAAGGGACAAAAATGGATCAGAAGAAGGAAAAGCGTGTTGTCACAAAATATGCAAGGACTCAGACATCCTTATCAAAATGATGAAACAATGAAAAGGAAAGTTATTGTGACCATCTATTATTGTTTCTAATGAGCATCAAAGGGCTTGTGATAAAGAAAAATTATCGTCAGTCATTGCAACAGGATATAGCTGAATAGTGACATCTTTTTATGACAATGCAGGCAAGTATAATTTATACGTAAATCATGTCTCTTGTCCCCCACTTTATAATGGACTTTCATTATACTTTACGCAAAATCCAAGAAGGGGAAGAGACAGAAAGTCAGATACTTGTTGCTGCCTTCCTCTCTCAGGACTCCTTATGCAGAACTCCTAGTGACTTCAGATGACACTGAAAATTGTGGACAGTGTAAGATCTGCTACTGGGAGCTAAAGAGAAATGGCACTCCTCTTTCGGCCTCTTTTTTTCACATGACATAAAAACTGGAGGTAATTTTTGTTTCTCTCTTTACCTCAACTCATGATATTCCTTTTAAGTTAAATATGGATGTGGTGATTTTTTTTTTTTAACATGCCAGGTTTTTTCTTCTTCTTTTCCCTTTGGATATGTTCTGTTCATTTGAAGTAAGAAAAGTTTTATTTTGGAAAGAAATCTTTTGGGTGCAAAAGAAAATAAACCTTTGTCTTGTTAGACAAGTGACTAAAGGAATTAAATGTTCCTATGTTAGTATACATCATCATTGCTAAAATAATAAAATCCGGTGCGTGTCAAGGCAAATTATCTTCCAGAACCAATGCATTTAATAGTAACTAATTTAAGGTGAGCAGAACATATTAACGTACCTTACTTCCTATGGCCATCATAATAACAATGTGTTAAGGACGCTATGTTATTGTCACTTTAAAGGTAAGAAAATTGGATTTCAAAGACATTCTTGGTGTCATACACGTAGCAAGCAGAAGAGCTTGGTGTCTTTAACACAAGATTTCTGAGTTAAAACTGGGTTCCTTCTACTATATCACATAACATCAACTGATTTTTTATATCATAGTAGATTTTTTATATTGTCAAGTTAGACAAGAATTAAAATTTTGGTGATTACCAGTATTTTTCTAAGGCCTGGTAACTACCTAAAAGGATGAGCATTGTTTTCATAATTAATATATTTTTTGAAGAATTGAGGGAAAACCAAATTCAATGTGTGAAGAATTAGTTGGAGTGCTTATTAAGAATGCATAATCCTGGTCCTAACCCCCCAAAGGCTCTGATTCAGTACAGCTAAATGAAACTCTATGATCTGAGTTTTAAATAAAGAACTACATTTGGAAAAACCTGGCTCTAGAATATAGTTTGATAACTCAGTGTCACAGATCCATACTCCAATTTTTTGACTCTACGACCAACGCATTTTCTTTTCTTTCCTTTTCCTTTATTCTTTTATTTTCTTCTCTTTTCTTTTCTGTTTGTTTTTTATTCATCAGACTGATGTTCTCCAATTGTATTACCTCTTTTTACCTGCTAAGAAAATGATTTTAAAAGTTTACAGGTATATAAAACCAGTGTACAATATGGCCAAGATTCTTGTAGAAGTTAGTTATTTATTTCCTGATTGAAAATGGACACATATTTCTTGGAACAAGGTGAACAGTGGCAAGGGGCTAAGGTAAGGTAACCAGGGTTGAAATAAAGTCTCTGTTCTTGCTACCTGGCTGAATTTTCAATCTCTTCATTCCTTCATTTCCCCATCTGTAAAATTGGAATAATAGCATTTTATGTCATAGGGATTTTATGAATTTTAGATAAAGTCATCGTTAACCTTTATCCAATACATAGCACTGTGCCCAGAATATGGATAATGCTTAATAAAAGTAGCTATTGTTATAGTTTTTACTGAAGTTGCTATTATTATTAATTAGCCAATTTTATCTTTAGGAAAAAAAATGATGCTCCCACTGATCCTCCATTTCTGATTTTTGGAACATCTCCCAAGAACAATTAACTAAATTAATTTTCAGAATAACATTACTTGATATGACTGTTGGTCTTTGGAGAATGATGGCCAAAATCAAAGATATTCCTTTCATACAGTCATGATCGACACATTCTTCTTAGTCCAATAGCATGAATAGTCATATGTTAAACCATGCCTGGGCCACCATATGTTTTTATATTATTTGATGATTTTTTATTTTTGCAGTTATTGATTTTGTGGTTTAGCAAGTTATATAAACCCTTTGTGTTACATGTGCCTGTATAATGTCAACATTTGAAGTGTGGTTAGTACTTAATCATAGGGAAGGAAATCTATCTGACACCTAATTATAATAGGTCATGAAATTCTAAGACATATTTTTCAAAGAACAGTGGGACTGTACTTTCACATGGTAACCTCAGTCAACGAATCTGCAAGTATCCAGTGGTTGCATAAAAATACCATCCATTAATGTAAAAATATTGACATTTATAGGTGTCAGATGAACAGATGGGTGATAATTTTAAGAATTTCATGTCTTTCTGAGAAAGACATTTGTTTTCTTAACCTTTATGAAATTAAGCTATCACATATAATATTAAACTTGTGCTATCTGTTTTGACCTTTAATAGAATGTATACAATAAGAATTATAACCTCCTCTGCACATTTATTTACTAAGCCAATATTTTTTAGGCATTTTAAGCATGTATTCATTTATTTAATGATTTAAATATTCTAAGAAGTATAAAACTGTCTGAATTGAGTGTAAATACTATGAAAACCCTTAAAGGAAATACAAATGAAGTATTAGAAAAGGAGTTAAATGAAAGAAGACAGGGAACATTGAAAAAAGAAAAAAATATATAGGGGCTGGCCCCGTGGCCGAGTGGTTGAGTTCGCGCGCTCCGCTGCAGGCGGCCCAGTGTTTCGTTGGTTCGAGTCCTGGGCGCGGACATGGCACTGCTCGTCGGACCACGCTGAGGCGGCGTCCCACATGCCATAGCTGGAGGAACCCACAACGAAGAGTATACAACTGTGTACCGGGGGGCTTTGGGGAGAAAAAGGAAATAATAAAAATCTTTAAAAAAAAAAAAAAAAAGAAAAAAATATATAAATGAAAAACAATGAAATGCCATGAGAAAAATAAAAGAGAAGTAAGCATATGGGGTTAAAGAAGTCAACTTATTTCACCCTCAGGCTATTTGCACTTTCCATTCCATCTACTTAAATTGCTTTTCATCTAGATAAATTCATGATTTGCTTTTTAATTACATCTCTCCGCTCAGATGTTGCCTATTGAAAGAGACTTTCCTAGGCCATGCCACTAGTAGCAACATAAATTCCCAATTGCTTTCTCATTATTTTTCTCTTATATCTGAAAATATCTTCCTCATTAAATGTAAGTAACATGAGGACTGATTAGTTTCTACCAGTCAACATGGGAGAGTACAGCATACACACACACACACACACACACACACACACACATTTACTGCTTGATCATTGCAGTTTAGGATATTGGGGAGAAGTATAAAGCATCAAATAAATACACTGTATATTGACACAATATAATGATGGAACAGTTTCACTTGACTCATTCTCTGAAACACCTTCTCTATTATGAGAACTGCTGTTTACAGGGAACACAGTAAATTGAAAACATACACACAAAAAGAATTAACTAGAAGTGAAATTAACTAGGAGAAGCTGTGTTTGATCTTGGGTCATTAAATCTCTTTAAGAGGAAGAATATTGTTTATTATAGTTATATATATATACACACACACACATATCATCTAATAATACTCAATAATAATATATAACAATTGGGTACTAGTCTTAGTAGTTTACATGGATTTTCTCATTTAATCCTCAAGCCATCCTATGAAGGAAACAGCATAATCTATCCTTTGTAATGTGTTGACTTGACTAGGTTGAGTCCCCAGATTTCCTTCTGGGTATGTTTCCTGTAAATGAAGACAAGAGAGATTCTTGTGCAAGATTTGGAGAACAGAAATGAAATAGCAGCCATTTAGTAACTCACACACGTTGCTTGTCTGATGATCTATCTCTGTGATATGGGGCAGTAGAGGGTCTGCAACTGCCCCACCTCCTCTACATCCTCCCCTACATCCTCCCCTACATCCTCCTGTAGTTTCTCTACTGCTAGATCAGATGTGTGTTTATTTCCACAAAGAAGGTGCCAGATTCTTCTGTGAGCACGAATACCATCAGGATAAGAGGTAGCAAGAACTGACAGCTCATGCTCATGGATTCAAACTTGTCCTTGCTCCCCTATTTTATATCCATCTTCTGTCCTGACTGCCTGTTCTGCAGATTGGAAGCTACAGCATCAGAAGTGAAAACAATAATCTTACAGAGACTTTTAACCAGTTCTCACAATTGAGTAAGGTCAAATCTCTGTTACAAATCTATTTATCTATGATCTATTGATTGATGGATCGATCTACCTCCTATCTGTCTATCTTTCTAGCTACTTACTATCTATCTAGTATCCAACTAGCCACCTATCTATCTACCTACCTATCATCTGTCTATATCATACACCTCCTAGTTGTTCTGCTTCTCTGATTGAACACAGACTAATGAAATCATCCTTTAATGGGTAAGGAAACTGTGACACAAGGTCATACAGTTAGTGAAGACGTTTCAATGGCATATGGTAACCCAAGAATGACTAGTGGTTAAGTAATAAGTTACAGATACCTCAAAAGTTGTCAGTAATAAGTTTATCTGCAGGTGCTTTTTTATCTACTTTGTTTGCCCCATGATAGAAATGGGGGGAGGGAATCAGCATTTATTTGATAGCTATTACATAAAAAATAACTTAATCGTTCTCAACAATTCCTATTTTAACTATCTTTACTAAATCTCCTAGTAAAGACTTACATGGGTCATGAAATGTATTTCAAAGACAATAGTTTCAAAGGGTATGAGCTCCTGGGCAGGGGTGTATGAGTAAAGGCTTAAGAAAAAATCTATTTCATTAGTCTTTTTAGACTAAATGTTTGACTTTGCTGTTCTTCTACATTGCAGAAATTTTCTATTGAGAAAATTATTCACCTTTGGATTATAAATCATAGGGTCACCTTTCTTACAGACTTTATTTTTAATCTAATGAGATGGGAATTCACTCCAGTTGTTCTATGCATAATAAAATGTAGGGAAGTCAGGGCAAAACATGGATACCAATTCAAAGGCAATATTTCAGATGAGACAACTGATGGTAGCTCAGACCAGGCCAGTTGTGGTGAAGGTGTCAAGCAGTGGTGAGATTCTGTATGTACTTTGAAGGTTAAGGCAGTAGATTTACGATGGATTGGATGTTAGGTGTGAGAGAAAGAGAAATAAAAGATGATTGCAATATGGGGCTTGAGCAACTAAAAGTTTGAAGCTGCCATTTAATGAAAGAAGAAAGACTGAGGGAAGGGCTGGATCAAGGGGAGGATTATGAATTCAGTTTTGGATATGTAAAATTTGAGATAAAATTTAATAGATATCTGAGTGTTGATGTGAGCTAGATATAGGGCTCTAGAGTTCATGACAGAGGTCTAGGTTAGGGTTTATATTTGAAAGTTAGTAGGTTATAGATGATATTTAAAGTCACAAGGTAGGATGACTTTACTCAGAGAGAGCTGTGTGAATTAACTTTGAATGATTCTGTTATTTTCTAAGCAAGTGGATAGTTGATGTTAGAGATATCTAGACAGATAGTTTAGATAAACCCATTAATATTGGGGTCTAAGAGACTAGAGAAAGTCTATCTGGAAGTGACGGGGAATGGAGAAAGTTCTGGTAAAGCAAGGCAGAAATGTAGTGTTGGTTCAGCTTGTCGAGAGCTGCAGGAAACCTTTGCAGATGCCCACAGATTGTACTGAATGATACTTGGTTTTCCCCCACTTCACCTATTTCTGTCACTAAGTTTCCCCATTTAATTATCTGTCTCCCTTACCAGAATTTGAACTCCTTTGGGTTAAGGATTGTGATTTATTCTTCTTTGTAGACCCATGACTGCCATATAGTCATGGCTATTTAATAGGGTGAATATTCCATTGTCTTTTAACCTATGAAACAACAATTTCCTATGATTTGACCTAATAGATACATGACAACTAGTAATTGAACAATGACATGAATGAATTGGAGGATAAGACCTGCTAAAGTAGGTCTCAAGGTATTCAGACCTATTAATATTGTCAGTAAGCGCTGGGACACAAGATCTGTGTACTTACTGGGCAGGATTTGCAGAACATCCATTTTGATGATGGTCCAGTTAAAAACTACTTAAGATTCTGGAAATTTCCTCAAGTTTTGTTCAGAATTGTCTCCGGTTTAAGGGTTGGGAGATATAGACAGGTTGAAGGGAAGCAGTCCAAAAGCTAAGGGATAAAAGAGTAATAAAACAAACAGATTATACACCCAACATTCTTCTGAACTTTAATAATTTAGATTTAGAGATGATGAAAATATTCAGTAAATGACGCTATAAGCAAATTTATTAAATTCATGCAATTAAAAACAATTTAATAAAATACGTTTACTTTTGATAGAAAGATAACTGTTAAATGGCAAGTAGGACTAACATATTTTTCTGCTATGAGAAGAAAATAACTTTGGCCTTCAAATATAACTCACAGATTAATTATGTCAACACATGGTCTAAATTACAAAAATTTAAAAACTGCATGGGCTGAGGCCAGCCCAGTGGCACGGTGGTTAAGTGCACACATTCCACTTTGGTGGCCCGGAGTTCGCCAGTTCGGATCCTGGGCGCAGACTTCGCACTGCTTGGCAAGCCATGCTGTGGGAGACATCCCAAATATAAAGTAGAGGAAGATGGGCATGAATGTTAGCTCAGGGCCAGTCTTCCTCAGCAAAAAAAAGGAGTATTGGCAGCAGATGTTAGTTCAGGGCTAATCTTCCTCACAAAAAGAACAAAAAGGGAGAGAGAGACAAAAAAACTGCATGGACATTTTACAAAAATTTTGTACATATACTCAATATGTAAAATGATTTTGCATATGTATTTTATTAATTTGTTATCAAAACTTTTTTTCTCATGTTTTATTCTTTTTAATTGATTGCCTAAAGATTATCTTTGGAGTCTGCTATAAACTAAATGTGTATATCCCCTCCAAAATTCATTGTGAAATCCTCATGAATGGAATTAGTGTCCTTCGAAAAGAGACCCCAGGGAGATCCCTCATGCCTTTCCACCATGTTAGGTTAGAACAAAAAGACAGCTGTCTAGGAAGCAGTTTCTCACCAGACACTGAATGTGCTGGCACCTTGATCTTGGACTTCCAGCCTCCAGAACAGTGAGAAATAAGTTTCTGTTGTTTATAAGCTACCCAGCCTGTGGTATTTTGTAATAGCAGCCCAAACAGATTAAGACAGTGTCCATCTTCAAATATTTCCAAATATCCCTTATAATAGATTGATTTTTCCAGGTTATCAAATAGTGACATAAAAAATATATCCTTTGTAGTCATGGCTAAACAAAGAGACCTTAAAAAACTTATGTCAGTATTTTTAGGAAAACATAATGTATGTGTATGTAATAATGCTATTCAACATTTATGTTTTTACATCCATAACATTTCAGAAACTATAACATGATATGCAAGTTATTTTAAATAATAACCTGGAAAAGCAACAGAAGCTTAAAAAAATTACTTGTCTTCATGAAGATCAAGCCCTGTCTAACTAATCTTTTACAGAGTAGAAGACCCATCAGATTGAGTAAATTAAAGAGGAATAATAGACATACACCATCTTGACTTTCATTTTTCTCTTGCATAGCTTAATTTCCTTAACACTTGTCAAAATTGACTCTGGTGGAGCCATTTTAAAATGGAGTCAGAGCTGCCTTTTCAGAGAAACTACTTTACTGTCTTGAACCTTGGCCTGGGCCAAACCTTTGGACTAGATTAAAAAGGCAATTGTTTCACAAGTAATTGTTTGAGAAGTCAGCAAAAGAATGGCCATCCTGATAACAAAGACTGACAATTGCGGACTTTCTGAAGATAGAATCGATAGTCAGTCAATGTTTAGCCAAGGTTAGCTCTCTGCCTCCAACTCCAATTAAAATTCTTTGTAATACAACCTGCCCTCTTTGCCTTTAAAAGCCCCTGAGTTTTACGCCCTAGAGGGACACTATTTGGATTTCTACTTGAATCTATGCTCCCCAAGTTGCAATTCTTTGACCCCAAATAAACACTTTGCCTCTTAGACTGATTTCTATTTTTGTGGGTTGACACACTAAACAGAGAAATACAGATTTTGATAAGGTGAATATTAAGGAGTGATCACCTAAGGTGGTTTTCCATGCTTCTTACAGTTATTAACATATTACGGTTAACCTAAAGGGGCGTAATTCACAAATTGATTCCTTTTACATATACTTATTGAATACCTATGTAAGAGAAAGCTTTTCTTATTAAAAAAAGAGTCTTCCAAGATTAGAGTGGAGAATTGTTTCAGAAAGACACATCCAGCTTGGAAGGGGGTGGAGATTAATTTATCCCTGAACCATTCCTTAGCCCCGAGTGTTCTCTCATATTGATTTCCACTGCAGCAGAGGAAAAACTATTCCCCCTTAACATCTAGTCAAAAACAGAATAAACAAAAGCAATCTTTTTTAACTTTCAACACATTCGTAGACATAAGATGAAAGCAAAAGTTAAACATAAAAAAAGTTTCTGGGTTAGCCCCAGTGGCCTAGTGGTTAAGTTTGGTGTGCTCCACTTTGGTGGCCCAGCTTCAGTTCCTGGGCCCAGACCTACACCACTTGTTGGTCAGTGGCCATGCTGTGGTGGGCCCACATACAGGAAAAGAGGAAGATTGGCAGTGGTTGTTACCTCAGGGAAAATCTTCCTCAGCAAAAAAAAAGAAGAAAAAGGAAAAGTTTCTGCTCTCAATGAGTGAGTATTTTAGTCCTATGTTTATTACACACACACAAGCAATTGATATATGAGAGTCATTAGTAGTGTCCTAATAGAGAAACACAGAGAACAATACAGAAGTACAGAAGAGACCAAGTTAGTTGTGTTTGGGGGCTATACAATGGTGAGGAGATGGACAAAGAAAATAGGCTTTGGGATAAGGTGGTTTTGAATTGTGCGTAAAATTTGGGTGGGGTTTTATAGCGACAGCTATAAGATGGTGGTTGTTCCAGGCAGTGGAAATATCCTGACCAAATATTTGGAGATGGGAGTATGTGGGGCATCTATGGAGAACTATAGTAAGCTCAATCTAAGCCTTGGGTAGGGTGCACAAAGGAGTACAGTGGGAGGGAAGGCTTGCAAAACCAGCTGTGAATCTTGAGTATCATTCTAAGGTAAAATGCATGTTATTTTGTAAAGATGGGGGGTAAGCTTGGTATTTTTTCACAGTAAGAAGAGTTACAGAAATTAAATGTATCATCAGAGGAAGGAAGAAGATAGGTCGGGCTTTCCATGTGGAAAGAAAAAAAGTGTATTTATTTATTGAATGGTTTTCTCTGAATCCAGAATTTAACACAAGTTGTCTCATGTAATCCTTACATTTTGTGAGGCAGGGGATATAATGTCCATTTTATACATGAAAATATTGGTTCTGAATGATGTTATGGAACATGCAGTATGTAACACAATACCTGTGCCCATATTTAAACCTAGCTTCTAACCCTGGTTGCTCATTAGAATCATCTAGAGAGCTTCTTAATCAGTATTTGAAAATGCTGATGCCTATACCCATTCTAAGAGATTACAATTTAATTGACCAGTAGTCTGGACCATAGTTCCTCATAAAGATAAGGTTAAAACTCATTGATTTTCTTAACTGAAGGAATTGTTATGAATAAAAAGAGAGAGATTCAATAAAATTAAGAGTAATAGAGCTTGGAATTAGAAAGCAAAAGTAAAGCTGGGACAAAATAATTAGAAGATTGTTTCCCAAGATCCCCCAAATGTAGGTGATGCAGAAAAATAAAACAAATTTCTAATTGAAGTATTTGTATTGGAAAATGTACGCGCATGCACACACACGCACACGCACACACAGACACAACTGCTCCTCATTATTCCTGGATTCTGTATTTCTTTCCTTCTCTGCTCATTTCCTTTTCCCTCACTCTTGTATGTCACTGGGAATGTCCTTCCTAATAACAGCATTTTATGTAAGCTTTCTCTTAGGCTCTGTTTTCTAGAGAACCCAGACCAAGAACTGGTTATTTCACATTACAACTTGATCCAGTTCACCCTGTGTATAATAGATTCATTTCTCCTTTATTTACTAACTTTCTTTCTTTTTTCCACTTATTCATTAAATATTTATGGAAAATACTTAGAGTAATACAAGAGGAAAAACAAACTTAATTATGCTTCCAGGAGGTTATTTCCAGTGGCTCTGCTTCTTCACACTTTAAATAAGGATAACAGAACAAATCTCTTAGTATTGTTGTGAGGATTAAGTGTGATAATGCATGTACAATGCTTGGCACAGTGGTATTATGTGCTCAGTAGATGGATACTAT